>NW_017096622.1:0-50508 GCF_001412225.1 Nicrophorus vespilloides
AACGTCAACTAGGAAACTGTAAACTGAACTACGAAACGTCAACTACAAAACTATAATGTGAAATACGAAATGTCAACTAAGAAACTAGAAAGTGAGCTAACAAACGTCAACTACGAAATTAGAAACTGAACTACGAAACGTCAACTACAAAACTATAATGAGAAATACGAAACGTCAACTAAGAAACTACTAAATGTGAACTACGAAATTACAAACTGAACTACGAAACGTCAACTACAAAATTATAATGAGAACTACGAAACGTCAACATTGAAACTGCAAACTGAATTATGAATCTATAAACTGTCTTATTAATGAATTGCACGGAAACACAAATATTGACATTGTCGTCATGGACTTTTGCAAACATTAAAAAAAATCTACGTCAACTACGAAATGTCAACTAAGAAACAACAAAATAAACTACGAAACGTCAAGTACAAAATTACAAACTGAACTACGAAACGTCAACTAGGAAACTGTAAACTGAATTATGAAACTATAAACTGACTTATTAATGAATTGTACGGAAACATAAACATTATCGTTATAGACTTTTGCAAACATTAAAAAAAAACAACGATAACTACGAAATTTCATCTACGAAACAGCGAAATTACAAACTGAACTACGAAACTAGAATCCGAAAAATATTATCATTTTCATACTCTAAAAAAATGAATGTTATAAACAAGTAATAAATAAATATCAAATAAACATTAAACAGAAATTCTATTTCATAATTTCAACAAACTGTAATCAAATAAAAAAGCAGTATAAACAAAAGCAAACAAATTACAATGTTCTGAATAATTGCAGAACCTTCAGAAATAATCTCCTCGTAATAATAAACAATGCATGCATTTTTTTTTAAATTATTACAACTTCTTTTATATTCATTCTTTTTTTCTCTCACTCCGCGTTTCCTACACCGTCTCAAGGATGTTGTTTTCGAATCACGTTTTGCATGCTCTTGCGCTTTTTTATTTCTTTGCAAGGATTTCCTGACTAAACACACTCACACACATACACTCAACAATTTCCTACTCAGAAATTTCTCCAATTGTACCGAGCTGAATATGATGATGCATCGTGAAGGTCGTCCATGAGAAGAAATGTCAAAAGTTTAACTTTTTTTGTAGTAGTAAAAAAAAAACACAATGTATTCATGTCGACGTAACTTGACGACGTTGCGGTTTCTTTCATGCATTTTCACGGTGAAACAAATAGGATAATGTTTCTCTTGCAAGAGGCCTATGGAGTTACGTTGTTTTTTTCGTTACAATGAACTTCGTTTCAACTTATTATGCAACGCGCATTATAATACAACTCTCTCTCTCCACTTATCACTTTATATAACTCAATCGAAATAACCAGTTTTCGCGTAAATACACGGCCTTTGTCAAGTTTACGAGATGAGCATTTATACTTTGACGTCAGCTGCTAATCTAATTAGAAGAGACTCAAAGTCCAATTACTTTAATTTCACATTAATGCATTAATTTGCACATAATAACGCGATTTGTTATTGCATAAAACATAATAAACTGTAATGAAATAACAAAATCTGGAATATAAATGATTATAATTCAATGTTAAAGAGAAGTAACAATACGTTAAGTTAATATTTGGATTCGTAGCATTTCAAACAGGTTCACGTAATTATGTATAAAATGATGATAATTGGCACGTTCCTTTTTTTTAATGAATACTAAACATTCGAGTATTGTTCGCAGCAAATGTATTTTTAACACGGCAACGTAAACTATTTATAGCAGCTGCACGAAACAATTGTATGTTAATTGTATGATTTTTCATTTTCCATACTATACATTTGTACTCGAAAGAAATAAGCTGAATGATTTAAATCTTCCGTAACAAAATTACGAATGTGTTACTTATAGAAATCGTCTCATTCATGTATGTAATTAGATGGTATAGGTGAATTCGAATTGGGTTATGCAAATATATGTGTCTAATGTGCATTTGCATTGGAATTGGAGGTGATTGGCCTTAAAGCGCTTTGGAGCTGATACCGTGCGATGTTTGAACATGCGGAAGGAAACAACAATAAACAACGTTTAATATAGGGATAAATATTTGCGCGTTGTCGTATCTCGAGAATGATGATCTTCAGCTCCGAGAATTACGCTTAATAGAATCATCGGATTCTTTATGACGCTGTAGTAAATACCTGGTAAAACTTAAGATTTGCATCCTGACTTAAGTTATTCAAATTTCAATTTGTACGTCCTGTTTATAAGATTGTAGTTCTAATAAACTTTAACATCTTAAGGTATATATTTCATTTGCTTCTTGGACAAATTTTCATTTTTACATGTAGTTTATGGAGTATTATAAGTCAAGTAAATCTTAATTTTCATCTAGTTTATAGAGTTAAGTCTTCTAGTAAATCATAACATATTAAGAAGATATAGTCTTTATTTACATATTGTAATTTATTATTCAGATTTATATTTGTACATCTAGTTCTGTTGACTGTGAGTCTTGGAAATATTAACATCTTAATATACAGACTTTATTTGTACTTTGTATTGACTAATTCAAATTTATATTTGTACATCGAGTTTATAGACTGTAAGTCTAGTACATTTTACCATCTTAATATAAAGACTTCACTTGTACTTTGAATTGACTAATACAAATTTATATTTGTACATCTAGTTTATAGACTATAAGTCTAGTACATTTTACCATCTTAATATAAAGACTTCATTTGTACTTTGAATTGACTAATACAAATTTATATTTGTACATCTAGTTTATAGACTGTAAGTCTAGTACATTTTACCATCTTAATATAAAGACTTCATTTGTTCTTTGAATTGACTAATACAAATTTATATTTGTATATCTAGTTTATAGACTGTAAGTCTAATACATTTTACCATCTTAATATAAAGACTTCATTTGCACCTTGAATTGTATATTTTTTTTTATACTTTCATCTGGTATATACACTGCAAGCCTAGCAAATCTTAACAACTTAATATAAAGACTACTCTATTTTGCACCTTAAATGGACCAATTTAAATTTAGTATTGTACATCTAGTTTAAATCTAATAAACATCTTAATATATAGACTTACTTCGCACCTTGAATTGTACAAAAATTTGCTTTTTGTTTATATGCTATAAGTCTACTAAATCTTAATATCTTAATAGAAATACTTCAGTTTCATCTTTAATTGAACAATTCAAATTATATTTTATATATATATTTTTATATAAGTTTATTCAATCTTAACATCACGATATATAGACTTTATTTTTCAATTTGAATTAAATAATTAAAATTGTCATTTGTGCATGTAGTTAATAGATTGAAAGTCTACTAAATCTTAACATCTTAATATAAAGAGACTTGAATTTGCATCTTAAATTGAACATTTCAAACTTCGATGTGCACACTTAGTTTATAGACTTCAAGTCTTCTTAATCTTAACATCTTACTATAAAGATATCATTTGTATTTTGAATTACAATTTATAAAGGCTGTCCCAAAATTAACGCAAGATTTGAATTTATCGCCATTTGTGCAGTAAAGTGTTGGCAACCCCAAAAAAAGCAATTTGACACTTTACTGCACAATTGGCGGCAAATTCAAATCTTGCGTTAATTTTGGGACACCCTTTACATTTGTACTTCAAATTTATAGACTGCAAGTTTAGTAAACATAAACATCTTAATATAAAGACTTCAATTGCATCTTTAATTCATTAATTAAAATGTTCATTGGAACATCTAGTTTATAGACTATAAGGCTAGTAAACGTTAACGTCTTAATATAAAGACTTATTATCTTATCTTATTTATAAGACTATAAGTTTAGTAAATCTTAAATTGAATAATTGAAATGTCTATCAGCACTTCTTGTTTAATTTCTAACCTGACTACATCAATTCAAATATCGATTTGTACCTCGATAATTAAATCCTAATCAAACGACGCTATGAACGACGCTATGAACGTAGTTTCGCTTTAACTACATCCAGGTAGGATTTATTCGCCAATTAGTATATAATCCTACCGATAATATTCAATTGGAATCTCGCGGATGGCGAGGAAATCGTTCGGAATGAATTGAACGCTGCAGACTCTGCGGAACGTGCATAATATAAACATTGGTGGGTTCGAAACCGAAAGGATTTGCGCTCTGCCCACGACCACTTTTACTGCTCCGACCACACTTAAATCGAATTGCCATTAGCTTCAGCCATCAGAAGCGAACCTCACCTCACTCTTCCAGATGCTTCGAACCACAACATAGAACAATCGCAATTTCCTACACGGCCTTGCACTTCTTTCTTTCTACATTACCTATGAGGTCATTGCTCGCATCATTGAGGACTTACGCTTTTCGGACCTCCTCCACCCATTTTTTTTTGCTAATAAATATGGGACAAGGTCGCTGCTCTTTACATTTCATACATATTTCTCCTTTTTTTTTACTTTATGTTAATGCCGAGTTGAAAATATGCAATGCAAATGTATTCATTTCATCATCATCATTGCCAATTTTCGCTTCTCATTCATGCAATGCCGCCGATACACTTATTAAATGTCAAGAAATAAGTCGATTTTTATTTTATTCGTAAATGAGACTCTTTAAAGGTCTCTTTGTTGAATATGACTGCAATTGCAGAATGATTCATAAAACCTAACAAGACAAGGCATCACCCAAATGATCATCCTTGAATTGCATAGATTCAAAGATTGTTCCAAATGCAAATCAATTTTTTAAAAGTCTCACAATTCTTTGTAAAAAAACAAAACATTATTATTTTGTACACAACTTGTTTTTCATGTTAAATTGTTGTTTAATCAACAAGAATGACAAGAAATCAGCGGAAATTGGTTAACATAAAATTAGTATTATCTTCTGGTGACTTCTTAATCATTTACCACAAGTTGTTAAAAAATACACATCCGTTTGACTGAAATAAATTATATTTTCATGTAATTGAAATTCAGTGTAAGTAAAAAAAATGTCTTAAAGATTAGGGTGTTGTAATCGGGTCTATTGAAATCCCGACTGTATTGAAATCCCGACGTTCGAAATCCCGACTGTATCGAAATCCCGACTATATCAAAATCTTGACAACCATAATCCCGACTGTATCAAAATCTCGACAACCATAATCCCTGTATTAAAATCCCGACTATATCGAAAATTTTTACAATAACATTTTTAAATTATTTCGGAGCGTAGTCTTGTGCTACACTTTTATTATTAATAACAATAAATTATTCTTAATTTATTTGATTTTGTTGAATTATTCATAATAAACCTTAACATTGTGAAATAATCTCAAATACAATTAGATTATTAATTGTTATTAATTATTATTAATAACAATTCAAAAGTCACCACGCTCCGGAATAATTAATAATATATATATATAAATGTTATTGTAGACATTTTCGATATAGTCGGGAATTTGATTGACGGTATTTCGGTTGTCGGGCTTGCGATTGCCACCAGTTATAATCAATAGAAAAATAATAGTCTAAATATGTTAGTATTTATCTTAATATGAGTAATGAAATAAAATATTTACTTTGCGTCATTATTGAGAGAGATTACTGACAAAATTTACTCATAGGATTAATAACTCCAAAGTACGCATTTTGGAAATTGTGTTTGATTTTGTAATGATTTTATCATTTTAGAACTTTTATTTTTATAAAAAATATTAAACAAATAGAAATGAATTTATTTGCAATAGTTTTACAAAATTAATTAATAGTTTAATTAATTTACTATTTATCTTAAGCAAAAAAAAGTTATAGAAAATAATAATTCAGTTTGATTTTTGAAATAAAATTACAAACGTTTTAGTAATTAATTAATTGTTTAATTATTTTAAACAAAATGCATTTATCTTGTAAAAAAAAGTTATGGAAAGTAATAATTCGGTTTGATTTCTATAAAAAAATAATTCAGTTTGATTTTTGAAATAAAATTACAAACGATTTAGAAATTAATTAATTCGAAAAACACTACGAATTTACACAGATTAATCTAAATGTTTGACTGCATTAATTAAAAAATTAAATATTAAATTTTATGGGTCGCAAAATGACACTTATGGAAAGTAATAATTCGGTTTGATTTCTATAAAAATAATAATAATTTCGTTTAATGTCTGCAATAAAATTGAATTTATTTGCAAAAGTTTTGGGAATTTAGTTAGTTTCATATTTGAAATTAAATTGTAAACGTTTTAGAAATTAATTATGAATGTGATTATTGCAATTAAAATGCATTTATTTTGCAACAAAGTTATACAAAGTAAAAGTTCTGTTTAATTTCTGTAATAAAAATGATTTTTTTGCAAATTTATTGAGTTTTATTTTTGCAATTAACAAAATCGTTTATTTGCAAATTAAATCACTTTGATAATTCCAATTAAAATGCATTTATTTTGCAAACATTTTCCAAACTAATTAGGTTCGATTTCTATGAAAAAAAAATAAATAAAAAGATGTAAATAATTTACGTAATGCTTTTACGCATTTATCTGCAATTATAATAACTTAGTTCCTTGAAACTGAACCCACTGCAATCAAAATAACTGTTAAAAAAAATTACCATACGATTCTTCATAACCTGAAGCGGCGAATAAATTAACACTTTTCCAGTCAACGAAAAGCAAACACGTTAATTAATAATTTCAGTAATTAGAGCTAATTTGAATACTAAAGTCTTTCTATGTATCAATTAAATATTGAAGCACACGTAAATCCTTGCGACGAAAAAAAAACTGGATGTCATTAATGTAATTGAATGTTGTTTCCGTTAAATTAATTTTGCATCTCGATTCTTGCAGAATAAATGAATTTAAATTGAAGCTTCTAGCGATGCGTAACCTTTAATTAAGTAATATTTACGAGCACTGAGAGAGATTGAGCCAAAACGCAGGTAGTATTGAAAAGAAATAGCAACTGCAGATGTGGTGTATATAGCATTGAAAGTGCTCTCGCTCTTTTGGCACCTGTAGGATTAACTGCAGAAGCCTTGAACCCACGTGCTTGTATCGAACTTGATCGCGTTCTTGAAGCGAATTGTCCTCTTCGAAACTCGTTCGCAACAGAATTCAATTCAATGTATGTAACTTGCATAGGTTACAGCATCCAGTATATATGAATTTGCTGATGGTTATGGAAAAATTATAAATAGGTGTGTGCTATTGTTGCGTTTACTTACGTTGGACGACCAAGAGCAGCTCTGTTGTTGGAATGTTGTGGATTTGTATCTGTAACAAGTAAAAAATGAATTTAGATGAATGAAATAAATAAGAAATCTTGAAGAAATGGTATTGTTTTTGGACCTTTTCTTTTCAGGGACAACCGAGGAGACGAATTGGATTTGGATGAATCAAAAAGGCACGACGAGATCCCAGACGGACGGCGAGATCGTCGGGCGTGCTAAAGCAGCGCGATTAGATAACTTTTGGCGTGCACAAATATGTGTATATTTAGATGACGGCGAGTTATTTTTGGTGCACGTGAAATATTCGCGAGAGAGGCGCTTATTCTGCAGCGTTTATTTTCGATGTTCGCAACATCTCTCGGCTTCTTCACTTGATCGTTCCGGCGAACTCTGGAGGAGAGATCACCGTGACCTGCGCCAAACCACGCGATTACGTAACTGATCCATTTAATACATGGATACAACTCGTTTATCTCGACAGAAGCAGAAAATACCATATTTAGATTGATAAAAAAACACCACAAATTTGCAATTTTTATATTTATACAAGTGTAAAACATTTAAAAAAAAATAAGTAACACTTAGATTAATCTAAATGCAATTAAATCCATTAATTAAAAAAAGTAATTTGATGGGTCGCAAAATGACAGCTGTCAACTTGCGTCGAAACGTCAAAAAAAATGTTATAAACAATTGGGTCGCGAAATGACAGCTGTCATATTGCGTCAAAACGTCAAAAAATAAAATAACGCTCCTTCTGTGGTCATAAAGTAAATAATTCCCGATACACTTTAATAAAGAAGTAACACTTAGATTATTCTTAAAGCAGTTAAATTAATTAATTAGAAAAAAGTTATTGTATAATTGATTAATTTAAGTATTCATTAAACAACTTAATTCCAAATATATTTAAAGCACACATTAGACTCTCATATAACGCGAATTTCTACAACACGATAAAATTATTGGGACAATTTCTTTATATAACGCAATTATAGTAGAATTGAATATCCCAAATATGTTATTCGTGTTATACGAGGAAATTTCTCTTATAACACGATTTAAAATAACGCGTAAAGTATTAATCGCGTTATACGGGAAAATATTAGGACCACTATATAACGCGATTCTAATACAATTGAAATTGAATATGACAATAGTCATCCCAAATATATTATTCGTGTTATACGAGGACAATTCTCTTATAACACGATTCCATACAACGCGTAAAGTATTAATCGCGTTACACTGTATAAGTAATTTATGTCGAAGGTAGCATTAAGATTGATTGAAAAACAGATTAAATCTTCAAATTTCTTTCATTTAAAAATAAAATATTTTAAAATTGATTAATATAAATATTTATTAAGCTTTGTGGTAAAAGCAATAAATCTTAACGCTTATTTTTATTATAAAGAAACACCTTTTGACTGTGGACCACCAGACGTGAAGCAATAACAACTGGTTGAACGTAAATCACAGATTATGATCAATTTCGATCACGATTTTATATAATGCAATTGATAATAAATATTCCAGATTTTTCCTTGATATTTTTTTTTATTATTATAAATGTATTTATATATATTACAAACGTAGTGAACCTACACACAATTACGTGATATACCTTAAAACCGTTAGGCGACACATTTAAAATCCCCCCACGACATTGTCGTAGGCTGATTAATAAATATTAATTACAATTTGCTGCTCGATCAAGTGACATTATAATTTGACGTCTTTCCAATTCTGACGTGTATTTTTCTCTCATTAGAGAACACTTCTCTCGTTTTCTTAAAAGCAATTAATTTAATTTACATACACTTACTGTTCCACAACTTTAAACTTAAGTCGAAATAGTCATAATAGACGAATTTTTTAATCTATACATTTGTTTTTCACAAGAAATATTTGACTAAAGCTGTTAAAAATTGATACATTTTTATTTCTATTAAGTCCGAATAGTCGTACGTCAAAATTAGTGTATCTAATGATATAATACTTTTGTTTTCCATGAGGAATATATTTGACTAAAACTGTTAAACATTGATACATTTTTATTTCGATCATTTCGTCGTAAATTCAAATTGTCGTAAGTCGAGAAATATTGATAAATACCTATATTTCCATAACGTCGTAAGTTCGAATAGTCGTAAGTCGAGAAATGAGTATTTCTAATGATATAACACTTTGTTTTCCATGAGGAATGTATTTGACTAAAACTGTTAAACATTGATAAATACTTCTATTTTCCATAACGTCGTAAGTTCGAATAGTCGTAAGTCGAGAAATGAGTGTTTCTAATGATATAATACTTTTGTTTTCCATGACCAATTTATTTGAATAAAATTGTTAAACATTGATACATTTTTATTTCCTTCATTTCTTCGTAAGTTCAAATTGTCGTAAGTCGAGAAATATTGATAAATACTTCTATTTTCCATAACGTCGTAAGTTTGAATAGTCGTAAGTCGAGAAATAAGTGTTTCTAATGATATAACACTTTTGTTTTCCCATGAGGAATATATTTGACTAAAACTGTTAAACATTGATACATTTTTATTTCGATCATTTCGTCGCAAGTTCAAATTGCCGTAAGTCGAGAAATATTGATAAATACTTCTATTTTCCATAATGTCGTAAGTTTGAATAGTCGTAAGTTGAGAAATGACTGTTTCTAATGATATAACACTTTTGTTTTCCATGAGGAATATATTTGACTAAAACTGTTAAACATTGATAAATACTTCTATTTTCCATAACGTCATAAGTTCGGATAGTCGTAATTCGAGAAATTAGCGTTTCTAATGATATAACACTTTTCGTCGTAAGTCAAAATGATCGTAAGTCAAGTAATGTATCCAATGATATAATAGCTTTGTTTTCAATAAGGTATATATTAGACTAAATCTGTTAAACTTTTATACATTTTTGTTGAGTTCGTAAGTTGAGAAATATTTATACAATAAGTATATGTATTAAAAACTGCATAACATTTATTATTTTTTTACGACGTAAGTGTGAACAGTCGTAAGTCGAGAATTGACTGTATCGAATGATATCACATCCTTTATTTTGCAATTATAAACTTCAAAAATGAAAGCGTTCTCTTTCAAGTGGAACATTATGACAGGTTAATGTGTCTGCTCGTAATTATGCTGTACTTCGGATGTACTTTGCACGAGTTATAATAGCATTACATTTCTCTTCGGGATCGCGCTTGTAATAAGCACGGTTTATTTTCGTCCCTGAGAGACCAGTAATCATACATAACGTACGCTGTTGGATACAAGAAAATGGGACAGTTTGTACGGTTGACAACTTGGCGCATCGTCAAGCAGGCACCTGCCAATAATTGACAGATTGTCAGAGTTAATGTAACTAAACATACCGTGTTTACATTATATACACGTAAGACATTGAAATTATTCAAATGTGACTAATTCACAATCTCAAACACTTTAGAACGATATACGAAAACGCAGCTATTATGTACAGTAATTTTTCGACTTACGACTATCAACAGTTATGACATAAACAAACTATACAAATTGATTGATTATTAATATTTATGTATATCATTATTTACTCATGTATTTAATAACTGAAAATATGTACATACATTTTATTTAATGAATTTCGACTTACGATCATTTCGACTTATGTCCGAAGTTGCAAAACGGAAGGGGTTTTCAACCAACACTGTGTAGGGTTAATTTTCTAATTGTTCACGAAATGACAGTTGTCACTTTGCGTCAAAACGTCAAAAAAATTGTTATAAACAATTGGGTCGCGAAATGACAGCTGTCACTTTGTGTCAAAACGTCAAAAAAAAATTGTTTTAAACAATTGGGTAGCGAAATGACAGCTGTCACCTTGCGTCAAAACGTCTAAATATTGAGCTAAGCTGCTTTATAAAATACAAGCCTTCTGTAGACTCCATTCATAAGATAAATAATAATAATTCCGAGTAAAAGATAAGACGGAAGGAGTTATCTTTATGAGCTATTACGTGGGTGTGACAACAAACATTGGAAACGTGAGAACGGCGAGTGAACACATACATGCATTTGTAGTCGCCCTTAGTAATCGGTGATCTGAAAGTCTGCGGCGCGCCAAATTCAAAATATGCAAATGTGAAAGGAATTATCGAAGTGAAAAGAAAAAAAACATTACAGATAATAAGTACATGTAAGCAACTATACCGGTCGTAACAATTCAGTGTAATCATGACTCACACGCTTCGTGCTCGTAAATTGCGAAACAAACGAAAAAAATATGAATAAAAAGATAGTGCAAATAAACGACAAAATTACATTCATTAAAATATATTTCTGGTTTACTCAATTCTCTGAAAATTTAATCTGATTCACCGAATTCCTCAAGCATAACATTAATAAATATTTTAGAAAATGTTACAAATAATTAGATAATTAGTTTTGTTTAAAACGAATCTAAATAAAAGTTATATCTCTTCTGAGCAGTTTTTGTCTCGAAATGACAGCTGTCACTTTGTGTCAAATTGAAGAAGTGTGAATAGTTTTCAGTGATAAAAAAATAAATACTAATGATAATTATAAAAAAATGATCTTAATTATCAAAAATTAATTAAAAAATCTTCCAGAAATGTTTAATATATTAAAAAAACAGACTAAATTTAATGCTTATTCTGTCTATATAAATATGTTTTATTATGTTGAGAATTGAAATCATTTGTATCGTATCGTTTACATCACTAAATCGCAGTCATTGTTTGTGAAATGAATAACGCACTTGAATTTCGCCGAGTTGCGCAACGTAACTTAATCATAGTGGACATTGAAATTCTAAAGTTCCTAATATAAAGGAAAAGTCTTTGGTGATGATTTCTCAGAATGCTTCAATTCTTATGCTAAAATTTCGTGCTATTTGAATGTTAATTACATGATGAATCCCTATGGAACGGAAGACTAATTAGGCCAATTGCAGCATGCAAACCCCATTCAAGCCACGTCAAATGGACAATGTCAACCGCAGGTCGATTATATTGTACATAGTACAAATTCACATACACTCACATCTCGTGCTTCGTTTGCTGCAGTATTACCTCGACAACAGATCGTAATTGCACATTGTACTTGTATTTACCGAGATAATGGACTGTAATTTAATATATTAATTTCATTAATTGCATTTGGGATTGGTTTCCAACGCTCTACACTTTACATTATATCTATTGACATACATAAAGAACAAAATCACTCTTACAAAATTAACCTTATAAACAAATTTATAATATTTTAATTGATCATTAAAATCAACTCATTGAAGCTATAATTAACAAAATATAATTAAATTTAAAGATTAATTACTTAAAACACAATCGACATTCTACATTCATAAAAAAAATAAAATTGTTCTAAAGTAATATTAACAAACTGAATTATTTTGATTGATTAAAAAAAAATCTACTAATTATATTTTTAATTAATAAAAACCAATTAAATTCGAGAAAACCGTGTTAAATGACAGCTGTCACCTTACGTAAAAAAACTTCACTGACATTCATGAAAAAAACCTAAACTTTCTTATCAACTATAATAGTATTAACAATCAATCAATCAAAACATTGAATTTAAAAATTAATTAATATTTTTTTTTAATCATCAAAAAATAATTCAATTTTAAGAATTAATTTTAATATAACTACTTTATATATTCGATTATATATGAATTCGAACGAAATTGTCTTCTATTGAAAGACAAAATTTTATTTTATTAAAATACAAAAAAACTTTTGCAAAAATATTTTGATTGTATATGAATTAATAAATTAAATAAATAAATTTGTAATCAATGGAAAATAAGTAATTTAAACAGAGAAATATTGAATAAGTACTTCAAATATTTGCATTTCACTTCTAATTTAAATAAAACAAATTTTTCTACAATTGTTTTAATTGTATAATGGTACTTACTACTGTAATTTAAATTTAAGAAGTAAATTTTACATAGATACTTTACATTTTCGTTTCTTAATGCATTTGAAAGAAATTGTCTTCAAATACAAAAAAAAGCTTTAGACACATTTTTCCAACATTATTATGATTCGGTGGCAATCGCAAGCTGAAATACCGTCAATCAAATTCCCCATGTTTGAAATCCCGACGTTTGAAATGCCGACTGTATCGAAATCCCGACTATATCAAAATCCCGATTGTATTAAAATTCCGACTGTATCAAACTATACTATATCAAAATGTCTACGATAACATTATTAAATTATTATATTTTGATATAGTCGGAATTATGTTTGTCGGGATTATAGTTGTCGAGATTCCGATACAGTCGGAATTATGGTTGTCTAGATTTTGATACAGTCGGGATTTCAATAGACGGTCTTGCGGTTGTCGGGCTTGCGATATAGACCCATTATGATTGTATACAAATTAATAAAATACAGTTGTAATCGATTGAAAATAATTTAATTTAAACAATTAAATTTTGAATATCTACTTCAAATATTTGAATTTTGGAGCATTTGCTTCTTGCAAACATTATTTTAATTGTATAAAAGTTAATTAAATACATTTGTAATCAGTGATAATTCATTTATATTTAAGAGCACATTTTATATAAATACTTCAAATATTCGTTTGTTGATTTCTTTGAAAAAAATTAACTTAATTTTGAATACAGAATTTTCATTTTTAAATTCAATATAATATCAATTTAATGAAGTAAATTCCAATATTCCGGTGGCAATCGCAAGTCCGACAACCGAAATCCCGTCTATAGAAATCCCGAGTGTATCGAAATCTCGACGTTCGAAATCCTGGTTGGCTCAAAATCCCGACATTCGAAATTCCGACTACCATAATCCCGACAAACAAAATCCTGACTATATCGAAATCACGACAGTGTCTTTTATGATTATAAATTTCTACAATAACATTTTTATGGCAGTCGGGATTTTGACATAGTCGGGATATCAAGCGTCGGGACTTTAATACAGTCGGGATTTCAATAGACGGTCTTTTGGTTGTCGGGCTTGCAATATAGACCCCAAATATTCGTATATTGCTGTATTTTAAAGAAATTACTTCTTTTGAATTCTCAATTATATTCTATTATACAATAAACAACAAACAATTATTGTTTAATTTAAAAAATGAAATTGCAATCAATAGAAAATAATGTAAAATTTACATAGCTACTTGAAATATTCGTATGTTGATGCATTTTGAAGAAATTGACTGCAAGTATGTGTATTCATGCAATTACTCGGCTTACGTAACAAGATTGCCCGCATTAGATATGCTCCATGCCTGTTACTTTGATAAAATCTAATTGAAAAAAAAAGCAAGAAGAAAAGAAATCCCGCCGCATTGTGAAACATGCAATAGGCGTGTGCTGAAATATCCTGAATTAAAGAACGTTTCGTCTTGGTGTTGCACTTTTCCCCTCAATTAAATAATTATTCAGTGATGAAACGATTCGAATCAATAATGAAATAGTTAATTCTTATTGTAACAACATATTTCTTGTATTAATTACATTTTTATTAAGAAAGTTTTTCTTCTTAGAGAAATATTTTCTCTCAAAAAATTATTATTTAATAACAAAAATTTTTGAATCAATAATAAAATAATCAATACATATTAATACAGGTATAAAGACAAACAACTTTCTAATATTTCTTCAGTTTTAATTAACTTTTATAAAATTTCTTCCTACAGTTTTTTTTTCCTCAAGTTTGGAAAAGAAAAACACTTTCAATATTTGCTACGTTAATTAGAATTTTCTTTTACTAAAAAAAAACAAATTATTAAGGAAACTTTTTCTCAACATCTTAGTTTAATTTATGTATAATGTTTGAAACCACTTAGCGTAAACTCCACAAACTTCTATTCGACAATGTAAACCGAGTTCCCAAACTGAGGAATTAATTAGGATTACATTAAATAAAAAGTTACTTCGCTAGTTTGCTGCAGAATCGTTACGAAAATCTCAATTTTCTCTACTTTAATTAATTAAAAGTTTTCAGAGCTAACTGATTTTAATTTAATTACATATTCATAACCAATCCTAGTTAAATTTATTATTTTATGAGCTTGTAGTTTATTTAATTAATAATTATATTTTGCATAGTTTAATACTAATTAAATTTATTATTTTGTAAGCTTGTAGTTCATTAAATTAATAATTACATTTTGCATAGTTTAAATATATAGAGCGATGCTCAATCGGATTTGCACGTTAATTAGATGAAGTCAATCGGGCATGAAGTCTCTCGCAGCTTCTCGACTTTCTTAGACCCGATGGCGCCAATTCAAACAACTACATTTTGCAAATTTGCTTACATAACTTACCGTGAATCATTCCCACTATAATCGCATCAATTACGTTACGAAATCAATCAATAAATAGAATAGAACTTTTCCCCTCGAGAGAATTATTAATATAAATGTATATATCCTTGAAAATGTATGTTTTTTTTGCGTTATAAATGTTGGTATACGTTTCCTAAGATGAATCAGATGTCTGAGTCAAGCAGGTGAACCTACCAATTTATCTCCTCCTTTTGATGTTAACTTCTTGTCAAGGGTCAATGGCTTTGCAATAAAAATATATAAAACATGGAGACAAGAAGGTCCCAGACATGTTTTCCAGAAGCAATGACACCGAAGAAAGGAAGCAGCACAAAATTACACGTGAATCATTTGCACGAATTTCGCAAAAGGAGGCGAAAATTGAATGAATCGCAGTTAAACTACCCACATTATGAATATATTTGTTTTAAGTTAAGTGCTTTCGAATTTTTCTAGAAATTTTCAAAGATCAATTTGGGAAAAACCGCTTCATTTGTTTCAAAGTATAGGCGGTTCTAAAACTATGACTAATTTTAATGGTTAGCCAAATGACACCTGTCACCTTGAGTCAAAACGTCAAAAAAATGTTATAAACAACTGGGTCTTAAAATGACAGATGTCACCTGGAGTCAAAACGTCAAAAAAAAATATGTTGTAAACAATTGAGTCTCGAAATGACAGCTGTTATCTTGCGTCGAAACGTCAAAACAATTATTTTACTTCCTTTATATACTTAATTAAGTTAAATACTCATTAAAAAAAAACAAAAGTCAAAAAGATTAAGTGGATAATTCAAGATGTGATTCATCAAATCAATGTAATTACGGGATTCCAATTTTTCTACAACTGAACGAATTCAGAGATCAATTGGGGAAAAATCGCATCATTACAAAGTATAGATAGACCAACAGTTCTAAAACTATGGGTCGTGACATAATATTGAGTCGCGTTAAATTTTTAGTGAGTCACCAAATGACAGCTGTCACCTTGAATCAAAACAATAATTTTGCTTCATTTATATACATAATTAACTTAAATACTCATTAAACCAAAGCAAAATTAAATAAGATTAAGTGCATAATCCAAGATGTGATTCGTATAGAAAACAAAATGTGTATGCAATCAATGTAATTATGGAATTCAATATTTTCTAGAATTGAACGAATTCAGAAATCAATTTGAGCTTCATTCCTTCCAAAGTATAGATAGACCAACGTTTCTAAACCTAAGGGTCATTGAGTGGCGTTAAATTTTCAATTGGTCATTAAATGACACCTGTCACCTTGAGTCAAAACGTCAAAAAATTATGTTATAAACAATTAGGTCTTGAAATGACAGGTGTCACCTTTCGTCAAAACGTCAAAACACTTATTTTGCTTCATTTATATACATAATTAACTTAAATACTCATTAAACGAAAGCAAAAAAGATTAAGTGGATAATTCAAGATGTGATTCATAGAGCAAAAGAAAATATGTATGCAAATCAATGTAATTATGGGATTCGAATCAATTGCGAGGTTAATCTTCATGGATATGTTTTTTTCTTCTATTAAATAATTCAAGACAGGTTTCCTTAGACGATTCGGATTACGCAACGAGAATTGCCCTATTTATATATAAATATTTTTGCACAATCAAGAGAGAAAAACATAATTATTTATGCAAAAATTTACAGTAATTATTTCAACAAATAGAGATGAAGAAAAAAAAACAATATGTATATCACATGTTATATTGTGCCCACATAGGTTGAGTCACGATGATCACCTTTTCGAAGGTGTATTTTTAGGAAAGTTGCCTTTGAAAAAGCGTAGGTAATAGACGACGCTCGAGAGCGCTCACACATTGTGCAAATAAAATGGAAAGCAAATGTGTATTTAAGGAAAAACAACGCATAATCAGTTGAATAACAAATGTGTATATTTTTTATTTCTTTTTTTTTTCAAATTTCCAGTGGAAAACAAATATTCAATATTGAAGGACTAATAATAATTGTGTATGCAATAAATGTGTTGCAGGTTGAAATAAAATCGATTGGTTTCATTTGCAATGAGTCAAACATGTAGACATGATTCAAGATGCAAATGTTTACTATTATTGCTTTATATTTATAATATTTGTAAATAATCAAGTGATTCAAGTGATTTATTAATAATATTTTAATCCCTTTATACAGTTAAGTCTCTTTTTGTACGGTTTGAAACAGATTTAATGTGAAATACTGATGACAATGAAAATGCAAAGAGATAATTTTTTTCTCATTTTTATTTATATTCTTGATCAATAAATAATTGTAATGAAAATAGTGAAAAGTTACTTTACAAATGTGGGAAAATATAAATATAAAAATTCTTATTTATAATTATTTAATTTTAATATTGATCAATAAATAATTGTAATGGAAAGTTTCTTAAATTATGTGTGAAAAAAATTATATAAATACATTAATATTAAAAAAAAATGAACATCCTCAATTTATTTCCAAACGCTTTCACATCGTTCACGTCAATGGAACAAATCGATAATTTCAAGAACAATTACCGGAAATACCAAAATAAAAGGAGTATAATTGCACTTTGTCAATTACTTTTCATTATTTGAGTTTCAGAAATAATTCTTTTTTTCATTTCTCCTTGCACCTTACTTTACAAATGAACGAATTCTGAGAAGGTTGATTGTGAAAAATGGACTTGCAGCAGTTCCATCTGTAATCATAATAAGCCTGGGAAACACATTATTCATTTGAATTATTCTTAGGAATACGAATTGCAATGGAAAAAATCATATCTAGTTGAATTCTTGTGAATTGTTTTGTTAAAAAAAATCTCGCTTTGTCGTTAATATTTTTAAGTTTTTTTTTTAATTTTCAAATGAATTCTTCAAAATTCTTAGTTTATATTTACTTTAACCTAAATGTTTGTATATTGTATTAATTGTTCTGTTCAAAATTTTTATTTGTCGTTACTTTATAGGAGAGACGACTGCAGTAATTCTGAGTTTGTTTAACATGGTATCAATTACAATTAATCTAGTTTAGAAAGTATTGAAGGTACCAATTATTTCTTATAACGCAATTTTCATATAATTGAAGATACAAATGCTAATTATGGGAGGATTGACTATACGAAAACTGAGTTTCTTCTAACACGATTTCTATATAACATGGTAATTAATTGCATTGTAGGAGGTATGCCATCTTCTATAAGTTGGTACTTACATAACGCGAATTCCTTACCAACTAATCGTGTTATAGAAGCGTTGAATATACATCAATCACTCGATTTACACGATAAATCGAAAAAGAAGCATAAGCATTCAACATTTATTTTTTAATTTATTTATTTTTAAACCGTGTAAAAGTGAAAACGTGTAATGAAAGTACCGTGTAATACGAGTAACCATAATAATTGGGAATGACATGTTTTGAAAACACTGTTAACATTGTATTTATAAAATAAAAGCAATTATTACTATTTTTTAGTGAAACTTTACTATTTAATAACGAGAAAATATTTGTAAATTTATTTAGAAATGAAATTAAAAGAAAAAAAATACGAAATTTGTTATGTAAATGATCCATGTTTATCAATTGTTTTGTTTTGTTTTTTAATGTTGCTATGTGAGTTGTTTCGCAATTAATTATTAATCAAACATCTGCATGTATTTGGGAAACTTCACTTGTTTAATGACGTGAATGCATTATGCAGCAGTATCAACACCAAAACAAAAATAATCGATAATTGAATAATCAATTAATATATGATAATGATGACGACAATGGAAACAAAAGTTTTGTTTTTGTTTTGGTTGAGTCAAGGTTAAACGTTTGATACAATCGAAAAAAACAAAACAAACAAAAAAAAACTATTTGGTGATGCGATTCGATTGGTTTAATGAGAAGATGCGATTGGAAATTAATTAGTTTCAATTAAAAGTGAATTCGCACTTGAATTGCGAACGTACGTTCAATACCAATTACACCTCGCTCACTCTCTCGCTCGTGCTTATAAATAGTATAATTGCTATAAATAATCGTTGATTTATTCGCGATTCAATTGCGAGGCTACACGATTTTGATGTACGACTGATGATAATATCCCAATGCTAACAGTAAGTGAGATCAGTGTTTCATCTCCTTCTTCAATTAAATTCTCTATATATTGTTGTTATTAACAAAAGCCTTGAGATGCACAATTTTCTTGCAATTGAACCTTTCACACACACACAAAAAATGTAAGAGTGATTGCAGAGTTTACGTAATTTCTGTTGATATATATATTTTTTGATTGCACTTTGAGACCCGAAATTCGGGTTACGCAATTTTCGAGTGGTTGCACGATCCCAATCGAAATTAGTATTCCACTTAAGACTTGATGACAACATGATATGCGGAAACATCAGATCGAAAACGCCTTGAAACTCAATCAAAAAGAATGCGATCCCATCATCATCAACAGTCTTTGTGTCTTTATTATATTAGATTCATTCATTTTAGTTTTTGTTATAAATTTGTTTTATAACGATTAATCTATTATGTGTAAACAAATTAATCTTAAGAAACTCATTTAAATAAGAAAATGTTTTTCAAGAAATAAAATTCATTTTTTGTTGATATTCAAAATTTTTTATATCTTAATATAATTTTATTAAATAATTAATATAATCTAGATTAGTATAGTATTTTATTAGCAGTTTATTGATAAATTTTAACAAATAATCTTCAGAAAATGGAAATGATGTTTTACATTTTGATATCATTTTTTCTTCTTCTAATAATTAATGTATTATTATTATATTATTAATGTACTATTAGTTTCTTAAGTATAAACACATAATTTTAAGAAATTTATTTGTACATTAATTCTTTGAAAACTTACGAGTTTTTCACACAATTTATATTAATTCAAGAAAATATGATTCACTAAAAAAAACTAACAAGAAGGAAACTCGATTAATTAACACCGTGTTAAACAAACTGAGAATTATTGCAGTCATCTTTCCTACAAGAAACTCATAATTCGTATAGTCAATTAACATTGTATCAAAACCGTGTTTTAAGAATGATATAATTAGTAACGTCAACCGTCCTATAACTAGATTCATTAGTACCGCGTTACATGAAAACTGCGTTATAAGAAAATTATAAATAGTGCAGTCAGCTCTCATATAACACTATATATTTGCTACCGTGTTACATAAAAACCGCGTTATAAAAAACATATCACAGCTAAGATTTAGTATAGTCATATAATAGCGTAATTAATTTGGTACAGCGTTGTATAAAAACCGTGTTAAAATAGGATTTACTGTATTATGTAAACTTGTCCATTGATCTATTTAATTATTACCAACATATTGGATGCAACAATGACGACGGTGAATCAACGAGGTTAACGGCATCCCGTGTATTTACCACTCCAGAGAGTTGTTGCATAATCGAATGAGAGAGAAATAGATGCGAGAGGTTGCAAAAGCATGGAAGAAATGAAATATAAATAAGGAATGAGCAGAATGAGTGGAAGGAATCGAAGACGCGAGAAAGAAAAAATAAATATGCCCTCTTCTCTCTATTTTCGTGGACGGGAGAGGAAGAGAGTTACCAGGATAGAAGAAACAAACAGACAAATTTTGGGCCTTCAGGCAATTAGTCACCAACGAGGAATTATTCAGGCAGCAGCAGCAAGGTTAGGGGAGTAAATATTTACGATCCGAATACCGATTACAACACTACATCTAAATTCAATTTATTATGTATCAATGTAATTATTGTTATTTGTTTTATTTTTAAACTTGAAGAACGCACAGACTAAACAACTTTAATCACATATTTTTCCAACTTATTTGAATCAGCAGAAACAGTACTCGATAGATAAATGATTTTGTTTTTATACCCTCACAAAATAATATTGATCATTAAATTACATCGTGAAGGAAGCGTGAGAAAACAATCAGAAGGGTCGAAACTATCCATTATACTGAAGTGAGTGTTAAAATAATATTAGACGTCATTGATTTTGGGTGGAGGAAGGTAGTGGTAAAGGGGATAATAATATTATTTCCTTCCAAACATTTCCTTCTAACAGACAGTAGAATTTAACTAAAGTAGGATATGCGTATTTAATTTCAGCATTGACTTTCACTCGGGATTTGCATAATGCATTCATAACAGAGATGACCTCACGATGATACTAGTTAATTCAATATCATCGTTATTATTTGCACGTTTTGCATGGAAATGTGTTTTGGCGAATTGTACAAAGGTATGCTAATTCCTGAAGGAATGATGGCGAAAAGCAAGAATACGAACGGCTCTATGCAAAGGGATCAAAGCCTTCGGTTGTAACATAATAAACATGGCTATACAACTTTGGCCCTTTGAAAAAGTGATTTATTTGGTAGATGCGAGGGGACTTCCTAGCATTTCAGCCACGAGTTGTTTTCCTATACAATTAGGGTATACACGTATCGCATAGGGGAGACGATTCACTGCATTAAGTAAGGGGGAAAACCCCGAAGAACTCTTCGTACAAGCAAAGACCATCATATTATTTCTCTTTTTTTCCTCAGATCAATACCAAAATGGAAAATTCTTATTCGTAATCTCTTAAATTAAATTTAGAAAACTTGATTTTATTCATTGAAATATAATTAATTTCGCGTTTCTTTCTTCAAGTCAATGAATTTTTTTTAATTGTAATTTTCTTATTCAAATGTAGAAGATAGAAAATACAAAAACAATAGTTTGATTTATTTCATTGATTGTAATAGTTGTGAATCTTAAGTCTTTTTACGTTTCTTTCTTCAAATCAAGATAGAAAATACAAAAACAATAGTTTGATTTTATTAATTGATTTTAATAGTTCCGAAATTTAAGTAAACATTTTTAATTGTAATTTTCTAACTCAAATGTAGAAGATAGAAAATACAAAAACAGTAGTTTGATATTATTAATTGATTGCAATAGTGGCGAAATTTAAATAATTTTACGTTTCTTTGTTCAAATCAATGAAATGAACAGTTGTAATTTTCTAAATCAAACGTAGAAGACAGAAAATACAAAAAGTAATTGATTTTATTAATTAATTGTAATAGTTGTGAAATTTAAGTTACTTTCTTCATGAAATTAACATGTTTAATTGTAATTTTCTAACTCAAAGGAAGAAGACAAAATACAAAAAAATATTTTCATTTCGTTCATTGATTCTTATAAAATTTAAGTAATTTTACGTTTCTTTCTTCATGAATGAAATTTTTTCAGTTATAATTGTGTAACGCAATAAGTAAATATAACAAAAAAATAGTTTGATTAATTTCATTGATTGTAGTAGTTGTGAAATTTAGGTAATTTTTACGTTAGTTTTTTTTTCAGATCAATGGAAAATCTTTAAATAACTAAAATGTACAGGAAAAAAATAAATAAATAATGTTATTTAACCTGCTATTTTTTTATCCAAGCAAAGACGATAAGAAAACAGAGAGGTTTTCTGTCCTCTACAATTTTTTTTTAATATTTAATAATTGGGTCATTTTGACCTATAGGTAGTAATTGTATATAATTTACTTTTTTGGTAGTAGTTACGTGTTAATACAATTATTTTACTTGATATAAATTACGTCATTTTATATTTATTTTCTTTCAGAAAATTCGTGCTTATACGACAAAAATAAACAAATAATTACATTTACAATTTAAATACTTAAAAAAATATGATTTAATTGTTGATTTTTACTTCATGTTCAATTAGATTTGTGTTTTGGATTAATTGAACAAACAAAATGCGGTAAAATATTTATAAAATAAAAGCGTTCGTTCGTTACGAAATATCCAGGATATGCAATTACATATAGTTTTCGCAATGATAGTTTAAAAATAAATCGCGAAATGAATAAGCGTTTAGTCATTATTTGCTATATATCTACATACACATTATTATTATTTTTGTAACTATGCAAGTGGTGCAATTAATTTCAAATGCAGTTTCGTTCTTGGCATTCCTAACGTTATGTAAGTGGCGACATTTGTCATTGTTGAGCACCGTATGTGTGGGAAACAACAATAATAACAACAACAACAAACAGAAATACGCATACGAGTAGTTAATTATCATTGATGGTTTTACTAATTCACGATCGTTGCGCAACAGTTTCTTTCATATTCTTAGAGCGAGAAGGAAAAAAAAATGAGGAATACAATAAAAGGAAGAGGTGTGTTTCTTTGAAGTGGCTAAGGTCTCTGACACTCGGTGGATACGCAGTGCGTTACATTGGTAAACAACAATAGAGTGCAGGTAGGAAGGTAAACAGCTTGCAGCGAGCGTGACAATCGTGCGTTTCCACCTGAAAGTGATATAAGCATGTAGGAAGTGTAATTGTAGGTAAAAAGTGATCCACTAGAGAAACGCAGGAAATTTGAATGAACGAAAGAAAACTTACGCAGTTTTCGATGCATTTATCAGTGACCTTCAAACCTAATCATCAGTAAACACATGCCGGTTTGATTATGTTACATCTATATTTGGATTTTTTTTTGTTGACGTTCCCATTGTTTCAAAAAGAAAATAATTAAAATTATACGTTTTGTATTGCCTTCAACGAAACAACTACAAAAAATTAAATGCTAGCAATTAGATAACAATGAAAGTGCTGCAGCTATAATACCACAATTATAGTAATTGAGCGTCATCTGCACTATTGAAGACTCATAAGAAAAAATAACGCAGGTGTATTTAATAAATTTACTCAGAATAAGTAAATTTTTTATAAAAAAAAATTAACTTAAAGTTTAATGAATGTATTCGTTGATTTTAGTTAATTTTACGTTTCTTTTCTCTAATATGAAAAACAGAAAATATTTTTTATTGAATTTTTTTTTCGTACGAAATTTCAGTAATTACATGTTTCTTTTTCTCAAAACATTTTGAAATGGAAAATTCTTATTTTCTCATTAAAATGTAGAAGACAGAAAATATAAAAAAAAAAAAAATATTCATCAATTAATTCGTTGATTTTAGTTATTTTTTTTTTGTAATTTTATGTTTCTCAGAGATGGAAGAAAATATTTAAAAAAAAACTGTATTCTTTTAATTTTTGGATTATTTTTCATACAAAATTTCAATAATTTTATGATTTCTTTTCTCATAATAATTTCAAATGGAAAAATCTTATTGGTAATTTTCTCATTCAACTGTACAAGACAAAAAATACAAAAAAAATGATTGATTAAAAAATTAATTTCTTGATTCTTGTTGATGTAAATTTATGTAATTCCACAAACCAATTAACAAATAAAATTCTTATGAAATTTCAATAATTGTATGTTTCTATTTCTCAAAATCAAATGGATATAGAAAAGTTCTTATTTGAAATATAAAAGACAAAAAAAAAATCATTGATTTTAACATACATTTACTCATATAAATATTGATTGTATTAATTACTTTCGCAAAGATTTGAATAAAAGAAAAATCTTTTCAAAGACATAAATGAAATCTTTTTTAATTGAATTGGAAACCTTATACAGAACAAAAACTGGAAATGTCACCTATATATATACAAAGGAAATCGGAGAAATTTATTGGAATCGCATTGAATTTCAATCGAAATGAAAATGAAAACCGGTGAAAACAATTTTCTCTCCAAATCGATTTTTCTCCTATCGGATTGAAAAAAACCAACATAAATTAATCTATTATAATAACATGGATATTGCCCATACTAATTTACGTTAAACAAGGTTTAATTAAAGCATTTTTTTACATAAATTAGTAACAAGATTAAATCTGTTTTTTTGCACTAATGAATATTAATAAATACTTTTAATGAATGTTTCTGAGAGGTTATTAAACCATTTCGCACAAATATTCCATATACACATATGTAACTTCATGGAAAGATTGTAAATCGTCCAGAAATACCTCGGTTAATAGTCTTTTCCTTTGAGGGGGAGACACTAATATTTATTACAGTACTACAGGCTAATGACCGACGATTTTCTGCATATTTTACTTACAAAAAATATAATAATTTCATTAAAAAAATTATATTTACATAAATAAATAGAAAACAGTTTTTTTTGTAACAACAATTTAACAATTAAAAAATAATCTTAACTGAAATATAATAGAATTGTAGCAGAATAAAACTTTCAACAATTTTATAAAAATGGTGAAAATGTTTACTAAATTCAATTAATAATCATATAAACCAGCTTTTCTCAACCTATGACCCAATATTAGATAGTGTTAAATGTTGACAGCTGTCACCTAAAGTCAAAGATGTCAAAAATTATATGTTATATACAATTGGATCGCTGTATAACCACAAACAAATGTTAGGACACGCAGCTTAAATGTTAAAAGATGATGTTTATTATAAAAGAGAAATGTAGAATTGGTATATTTTTCCATTCATATTATGTATTTAGAAAGAATTGTCGATTTTGACGTGATTCAAAATTATATTTGTCAACATAAAATCATAAGTCATAAAATGACAGCTGTCACCTTGTGTCAAAACGTCAAAAATAATATGTTATATACAATTGGGTCACTAAAGTACAACAAAAATGTTAGATCCTACAACAAAGAAAATTTCCAGAAAATATTATTGACTTGATACAGAAATGTGATTGTCAAAATAAAATAGGTTATAAAATGACAGCTGTCACCTTGTGTCTAAATATCAAAAATAATATATTATAAACAATTGGGTCACCACAGTACAACTGCAAACAAAAATGTTGGATTTTACAACAAAGAGGTTGAGAAACACTGTTATATAAACGATGTTTATTATGAAAGATAACTATAGAATTTGTAGATATTTTCCAGAAAATGATATAGACTAGATATACAAATAAAATAGGTCATAAAATGACAGCTGTCACTTTGTTTCAAAACGTCATTTTTTATATACAATTGGATCGCCACAGTACAACTGCAAACAAAAATGTTGGATCTTAAAACAAAACGGTTGAGAAACGCTGTTATATAAATGATGCTTGTTATGAAAGATAATTGTAGAATTTGTAGATATTTTCCAGAAAATAATATATGCTTGATATACAAATAAAACAGGTCATAAAATGACAGCTGTCATTTTGTGTCAAAACGTCAAAAAAATGTTATAAACAATTAGGTCATCATAGTACAACTGCAAACAAAAACATTGGGTCTTACAACAAAACGGTTGAGTTTCCATTCATATTATGTAATTGGAAATAATTATCGAATTTAAAAATGAATAATAATATTGACGTGACACAGAAATCTATTTGTAAAAAAAAATAAATAATCATATTTCCTCGTATAAAATTAGAGGCGGCATAGTTAGTAATTATGGGAGCTATTAGCGCCGTGGGAATTATGTAGAAGAAGCAAAAAAAATAATAAAATACGTTACAAAATACACACACTATAATAAATCAACGAGAATCCGCTGTTCTGTTTCACGTATTTATTATCGTTTCGTGTTATTCAAATTGATTCCACATACACGTGCATTATGAAATAAATTATACGTCGCAATATTCTGTAATCGCTCAGGAAGAAAGCCTCACGTAACGGCGAATACTTGATATAAATATATATAAAAAAAACTTTACATAAAATATGTAAAGCCATTGACTGATAAAACGTGAATTCGAACTGATACTGCTTGTAGTTTCCTGCTCAACTTTAACATACATACGACAATTGGATTACGACTTTGTCTTCTGATTATCGTTATGAATAATAATAAAAAAAAATAATAATACCACTTGTTTCGTTAACTTAATGCGTTTATGACAGATATTCACACCGCAATTTGCGCAATTTACAATCACTTTCCTGCGTGAGACCCAATTTTGTCCTTTACAAAATTTGCACCCAATTAAATTTAATCGATTTCCAATTAATACAAAATGTTATCTAATTATTTTAATTGCTATAATCGTAATTAATACAATATTTTATGCTAACTAAGTTTAGTTAAACAAAAATATAAATATGTACGTTTAAATTTACAAAACTCGGTTACATATTGATTGATTAATTGATTGAAAATGTATGTTTTCTAATTATGGTTAAGCAAATATCAATTTGATCGAATTAACTGTAAAAAAATAAATTTGAACTTAAAAAAAATGTATAAACTTGAAATTAATTAATTAACTAAAAAAAACGGAACTAGAAAATCCAATTATTTCGTTGTTTTTAATTAATGGATTATTGGCAAAAATTTGTCATAACTCCACGCAATATTACTCAGAATAGTCAGGAAGCATTTTTTTTTTTAAAAATGGAATTACGGATGACTCATTAAAAGCACAGTTATGCGAAAACAATAAATAGGAAAAAAAAGATGAGATTTATCCGAATTTAAGTGACTCCTTATCAGGTCACTTGATCTTCGTTACGTAATAGGACTGCTGTCGCAGTGTGAGAGAGGAAGATACAGTTGAAGAAGAAAAATGTAAGAAACAGTAAAGACAATGAAGAAAGAACATAATCTGGATCTGCAAGGATGAAGAAGAAAAATGACTTCTCGCTATTGGATGCGTTAGTATAACTGTGTCGACTATATATACGTGCACGTTCTTTTTTTTTGCTTCTCTTGTTTCGAATGCATCGGAACGCGTTTTCCTTACGTAACCGCAACGGAACTTCTTTATTTGTATGTAAATATTGATTGAGTTTCATGTTTAATCAGAGGTGAAACTAAAAGACGGTCAAGTTTTTGTTACAAGTTTAAATAAGTTAAAGAGAAAAGAAAAACAATTAGTAAAAAAAAAAATAAAATAAGGCGTTGGCCGATATGAGAAAATAATATTTTACGGTTGAAATTCTCTGAAGAAATTAACGGTTAACATAATTTTATGAAGTTAAATTAAAAGTTGATCAAGTTTTCTATCAGTTTAGAACATGAAAACAAAAAAAATAGTAAAAATATAATTTGGTGACAGATATGGGATTTTACGATTAAATGTCTCTGGTAATTTCAACGGTTGATATAACTTTAAAAAGAGTTTGTTGAAGAGTTTAATCAGATGTGAAAAGTCAAGTTTTGTTTTAAGTTTAAAAATGGAAAGAAAAAAACAATTATTAAAAAATTGAATTCGTTGACAGATATGTCAAAATGTTAAATTTTCTGGTGATTTCAACGGTTGACATAACTTTATGAAGAGTTCATTGAATAACTTAATCAGAGATGAAACTAAACTGTTTATAGTATGAGTTCAGTTACATCAGAGATGACACTAGGAGACAGTCAAGTTTTTGTTTCAAGTTTGAACATGAACAGGAAAACTTGATTATTTAAAAAAAAGATGTCATTGACAGACATGGAAATAAAATATTTTAAGAATAAAATTCTCTAGTGTTTTCAACTTTAAAATGAGTTTATATAAAACTCTTTTAATGAGAAGATAAACAAATTTTGTTTCCAGTTTAAACAATTGATTAGTAAAAAGAAGACGTTGACAGATATAAATATTGTTACAATTCAATTTCCATGGTGATTTCAACGGATGACATAACTTTATGCGGTCGATATGTCATTTATACTTTTTTTTTTGTCATGGATTCGTTATGACTCCATCAAAGTTTATATACGTGACATTGCCAATCCCCAATGGAATGAGTGACTTTTATTATGATCACTGTATCAACATTTGTCAACCCCACGTCGTAATAGATTATCGATTCTTTTCCCCGCTATAAATACGTAATGGTTCGGAATATTTCGTAATTAAGTTGATGTCAAGGTCACGAAAGTAATCGATAATAAACGTTTCATTTTTTTATTGTCGTAAATGTATCAGCAAGTGTGTTTAAAGTGGAAAAAAATAAATGTATATGTTGGAAAACGTGGTGGTTTTTGTACCTACACGCAGCTAGTAAGGAATTTGATATAAAAATCTCAAGGTTTTTGCGTACAATATGAGCTGTGAGAATTCTAGAATAGAATTGACCTTTAATCTACAGCAAACAAAAAAATATATGTATTTTTTTAATTTGGTTCATTCCACATATGTTTGTTTTCAATACTAACATTCTTTGAACAATCCACAATATAAATGAGCTAAAAATTAATATTTGAATATTTTTCAAATCTTTATAAAATAAGTCCGAATATAAAAAATGTCGTAATTTAAGTACTAAATATGTGATATAAACTATAACGTACAGATAATTAATCTGCAAATGAACTAATAATTGATATTAATCATTTGCGGACGAAAGGCTAATATATCCGCCCTATTCTTTACACAGGTGACTCATCGAATCTTACAACGGTAGTATTAATAATAATACACACAGTTTCGTAATTATCAGTTGAAAATGCGTGTCTGCAAAATTGAACTTTATAATTTGTTTAATAACATAAAAATTGGATATCTTTCCAAGAATAAATCTTTATAAAAAAAAGTCTGAATATAAAGACTAAACTAAATTGAAAAGACTAAACATGTGATGTAAGCTAAAGTAAAAAAAAAGTTTATTAATTTGTTTAATTCTCTTATGTAATAACAATGTTTCAATTTATGTTAACTTCAATAAACAACTAGACAAATCTACAAAGATAAAAGAAATGATCAAATAAATTTAAAACAAAACTTAATTGAATGATTAAACTGAATTGATAAGGATCAATTTAAAGACTAAACATGTGAATAATTTCCATATTTGTTTCAATAAACAATGTAGTAAGATACAAGATCATAAATTTCAACTTTATATAAATCAAAAATGTAATGTCTTTCAAATAATTAAATTGAATGACTAAACTGTATTGAAAAGCAGCAATTTATTTCCAATTCCGACAAGCTATAATTTACGATAAAAAAAATTAGTAAACTGATCGGAATGAAGGAAATCAAAGATTAATCCGTTCAATTAAGATGCGATTGTGATGATGAATTGGTTTTTAAATATGGGCGTGGTGCGTGTACAACAACATCAACTTGATGTTTGAAAACGTGCATCGAAATCCGGATCATGGGGAACCTGGTTTTCTATTTTCCCTCCAATTACATTTACCGGCTTGTAATGCGAAATTTGTGAGGCGTGGAAAGAGAACATCGGAGAAGAAGCACACATCTCATCACAAAGCGTAAAATTGAACGTTTCGAAAACTAAAAATATATCGGAAATAAGAATGAAAGAAAAAAAAACTTTCTAAGTAATATGCAGTAAACATTTATTGCTCGTAATAATGGTTAACAGCATCTTTCTTTTTCATCTCTTCATTTTGTCGCTTTAAAATATAAATGTGTGTGTTGACGAAATGGAATAAGGTTTTCTGCCGTTCCGAGGATGCTAATTCTTGATTATCGCCTAACTGTAAAACTGAGTTTTCTCTATGGGCGAGAGATGAGAAGACGTTTGGTGATGTGATGTCTGTGGAAAGGAAGGAAGGTGCGCTTTGGTTCTTTATAAGGATCGTTAGTCAATTAATACGTGATTCATATGCAAAAATGTACTGCGAAGGCGCAGTTTTGTATGTGTAATAAATGCGGTGGCCCAACGAGACAATAACTAATCAAATATTAATGATCCACCGAAGGAGCACACAATGAACCATCTTTGTTTATTATATTAAGCGGAGGGTGGGTTTTGAAAGAACTCCAGACGCTCTCAACACACACGCACGTCCACAGATTGCCGCTCGTTTCCATATAAAGCCATTACCTAATTAACAAGTATTGTTTTACAATGTGTTAATAAAGCCAAGATCTGAATATAAAACAATTACAATTAACAAACTCTCAATTGAGTACAGACAACAAAGAAATTATGTAATTAAGAAATGCAAAATTTTACAATAATTAAACATAAAAAATATAAAAATTAAACACAAAGTAAATAACTGAAAACAAATTACAAACTAGAAATTCAATAATAAATATGACCAATTTAAACATTTATAAATGAACATAAAAGTTAATTTTACACGCCATGACGAATATATACGCTAGCAACAAGAAAAAAAACGATTCCAATAAGGGCATCAAATTCCTTAATGGGTTAATAAACAAATTAAGTTTATTTAATGTCTCGAGTGTAATACTTTTGATTATATAACACTTAATCTTCAGTTTACATTGTTTATGACTGATAATACAGCTTTAATCAACATTCTTAAATTGCCTCGATTATTAGAATTCATATTACATAACAGTCGTTGTGTTCCCACACTGAAAACCGTTGATTGACATTGAGAGCTGTACGCTTTACGCGTTTATAATAATATAGTTATAATGAACGATTTGAAGCCATTAATTTGTCTATTTTTGTGCGCTGCCTCTGCTCTAGATGGTTTCCTTCGATCTGCGCTATCTGATTCGTAACACTTAAGCAGCTACTACTCCTATATTCGTTTCGTTTCGTCGTCGCCGCAGCCGCCGACTTACCAAGTTTATAATTTTCATCCTTGCTGCACAAGGATAAACCGTTGACATAGCAGAGATTTAAATGCGAATAAATAAGCACACTCACATTATTGACCGTCCGAAGAAGAAAATTGTCCGCAAAATGTCATTTCCTTCCTAATCGAGTTTGAAATGTGCGAAGAATTTAACTAATTCTAATATTAAATAGAGAAAAAATAGGATTTGACAAATTGTGAAATTACTTAAATATAAAAAAGTGTTGATCAAGATTGAGAATTCCTATAGATTTCATAATAGAATAATACAAATGTTAATTTTGTTCGAGTGTTTACACTGAGAGAAGTGTGAAGATTATTTTAATATTATAATGATGATTGTGACAATTAAATATGTAAGTGTAGCAGCGTGTCTCAACCTAATGGATTTCAAAATGACAGCTGTCACTTTGCGTGAAAACTGTCATAAATATATGTTATAAACAGCTGTCACCTTGCGTCAAAATGTCAAAAATGTTATAAACAAAATTAAAAAATAGTGTTCATCGTTGATTTCATAATAGTATGGTAAAAATGTCATATTTTTTTAATAAATTTGGATTGATAAAAAAAATATCTACGTGTGAAAATCGTTATAAAATTTTGATAAAGACAATCATCATGTGTATCAAATATTCGTATATACTCTATAGCAGCATTTTACAATCTAATTGGTTGCGAAATGACAGCTGTCACCATGCGTCAAAGCGTAGTTTTTTTGACACTTTGACGCAAAGTGATATGTTATAAAAAATGGGTCGAGCAAATAGATTAACATGAGAATTGAACAAATTATGAATTACATAATGTTGACCAACATTGAAAAATTCATATGGATTTCATAATGTAACGGTAATTTTTTGAGTATTTGGATTGACAGAAAAGAGGAGCAACCACGTGTGAAGATCTTTGTGATACGATGATAAATTTTAACAATGTGTAGTAAATATGTAGAATTGTAGTATAGTGTTTTCATATATTATATAGAAGCGTTTCTCAACATAATTAGTTGCGAAATGACAGCTGTCACTTTGAGTTAAAGCATATGTTTTTTGACATTTTGACGCAAAGTGACATGTTATGAACAATTGTGTTGCGGTACAACTACAAACAAGTAGCAAATAGATTAACACGAAAATTACTATTTTTTTGGTAACATTGGAATTGGGCAAATTGAAAATTACATAATAACGGTATATTTTTTTGAGTATTTAGATTGAGAGAAAAGAGGAGCAGCCACGTGTGAAGATCATTGATATGATGATGATGATTGTAACAATGTGTATTATATATATATATATATAAAAGCATAGTTTGTGTGTTTGTATATAGTATTTATAGATGAAAAGATAGGCTCCCGTGAAGGTGGCGTTTCAAGGTTACCAAAGGGTTATGAACCCGACCTGTTGGTTGCTCAGTGGCAAAGACCACCTAGCGTGTCGTTTCGTGCATCTGCACTACGCCCAAGCAGACGAAGAGAGGAACACAACAACTCTCTTCGCTAAAACTACCGCGGATAACTATATTCCAACCGAAGAAGCACTTATTATATTATTAGCAATAATCGATGCACGTAGAGAATGAAACAACAACAACAAGCGTGGATGATGAAGAAGAAAAAATATTAATAAGGAGAAATCACGCACATGCGGATATGGAAAAAGGAACGGACCTTAAAGGAAGAAGTCAAAGTGATTTACGGTTCGATTGTCCGTCTGTGCGAATCGATGGAAAGAAAGAAAACCCGTTGGCTTCGGTTAGGCTTAATTGGCCTAAAGAGAATTCCACTCTCGAACTCTTTGCCCTAAGGGCTTAGCAAACAGAACGAAAGATGAACAAATAAACGGGAACGCGCAAATAATACGGATAATTAATTTTCGACCTCAATTCAAATCATTATGCAAAAAAAAAAACAGAAACTGAACTTATCAGATTTTTATGTAATTGTGTCAAAACGCGATTATTCTAGCAATGTTTTGTTTATAAATTTCCATTTTCCCATAATCAAAGGAAACCAGGTTGAGAAAAACGCGGAACGCCCATCATACAACTATGATAACTTGATCCTAATTTAATATACTAGAAACGAGAAGAGATCCCAATCACATCCTTTGTTGTACATACAAATTACAATCAATTCGCTGTTAGAAACCTCAGATTATATAATAAAACTAATTATATCAAATTTGTATATAAAGATTATATAAATCTAGACAGAAAAAAAATGTTATCTGCACGAATTTAAAAGTAAATTTTCAAGTGCAAAACATATTTAATTATCTAATAATAATCTTTGATCAACAAAATTTATTATCAAATTTAAATATCTGATAATAAATTTTAATTTAAATAGTGACTTAATCAAGTTTTTGGTAGATTAGAATATGTATGCACTTTTTGTTGCTGCTACTAAGAAATGTTAATGTTATTACAAAACTTCTGCTTAAAATTATATAAATATTATGCAGAATGTAAAATTTTGTTAGTTTTCTTTATAAAACTGCTACAAAAAAAGTTATAGTTTTTGCAAAACTTTGAGTTATAGCTTACATAAATATTATGAATAATGTACATTATTACTATGTTCTATGCATTATTATCCGCATTACAGAAATCCAATTGGGTTCGATTGTGTTATGCACGGTGCAAATGACTTGTAACTGGAATTCGTCATGCTGTGCAGAGCACAAAGGCTCGAAACCGGGCGTTATGTAATTCCAGGGCTGGGCGATTACGAAACGCATTATTTAACCACTATTTTTTTTTCGTGTGCTTTATTTTGTTTTGTGTTTTGATGTTGAGTTCGATTTCACGAAGGGAGAGAAACATAAATAGGTAGGTTTCCCTCTTGACAAATCCCCCAGGTAAACAACAATAATCGTTTCTAGTTTATTTGCAGCTGCATGAAAACGCTGTTTACTTATTGAACGCAAGAATTCGTACGAGTAAAGTTCTTTTTTAGATTGCTTTTATTCCTAAAAATAGAATTTCAGATAACCTTTGTGATCTTCAAATGTATTAAAATTGAAATATTTTGCTTTTCATCAAATTCCAATTACTCTTCGAACATGTAAATAATGTTATTAATTTATTTGACAACCTTATGACCTTCAAATAAAATTAAATAACATTTAGCTTTTCATACTTCTCTATGATATATTTCGAACTTATCAAATATTTCTTCATTTCTTTGAGAAGTAAAGTAATACTTGTACATTCGAACATATATACCTTATTAGATCTTTGAATATACAGCAGAAATGAGAAAAATACATCAGTAATCTTATTTTCATACTTTTCTACAAAACTCATCGAATTTATAAAACTTTCTTCATCTCTTGTGATGCATTTAATACTGATATTTGTTAACTCCCTATACTTGCATAATTTGTACCTTCTATGATCATTTGATTATAGAGTAAAGACAAGTAAAAACTGAATACAACTGACAACCTTATGATCTAACTTCTTCATTTCTTTTTGATACAATCCAGTATATATATTAATTAATTATATTCGCATAATCCGACATAAATTTGTACTTTCTTAGATAATTTGATTATAGAGCGAAGATGAGTAAAAACTTCATACAAAAATCCATTTATTCATCGAACATTTAATACTTTCTTCATCTTTTCAGATGCATTGAAGTAAAAAATCGTAATACTTCATTTAATACTGGTATTTGTTCTCCTTATATTTGCATATTCCAACATACATTCATATCAACTATGATCATTTGATTATAGAGTGGAGACAAGTAAAAATTGATCATGAACAACCAATGCATTGAAGATATTACTGGTATTGGTTAATTCTTTATACTTGCATAATCCGACATAAATTTGTACCCTAAGATCGTTTGATTATGGAGCACAGATGAGTAAACATAGATGTCCCTTTTCATACTTCTCTACAAAATTCCACTTTATCATAGACCATATTGGTAACACTTTCTTCATCGAAGTAAAGAATTGTAATACTTCATTGAATATTGGTATTTGTCAACTACTTATACTTGCATAATCCGACATAGATTCGTACCAACTTTAATCATTTGATTTGAGTGAAGACAAGTAAAAATTGATCATGGACAACAAATGCACTGAAGATATTTTCATGCTTCATACTTATCTACAAAATTCCACATATTCATCGACCATACTGGTAACACTTTCTTCATCGAAGTAAAGAATTGTAGTACTTCATTGAATATTGGTATTTGTAAACTAATTATACTTGCATAATCCGACATAGATTCGTACCAACTTTGATCATTTGATTATAGAGTGAAGACACGTAAAAATTGATCATGGACAACAAATTCACTGAAGATATTTTCATACTTCTCTACAAAATTCCATTTATTCATCGTAACACTGGTAACACTTTCTTCATCGAAGTAAAGAATTGTAATACTGCAATGAATATTGGTATTTGTTGTCTACTTATACTTGCATAATCAGACATAGATTCGTACCAACTTTGATCATTTGATTATAGAGTGAAGACAAGTAAAAATAGATCATGGACAACCAATAAAGATATTACTGTTATTGATTTCTTTATAAATATGTACCTACTAAAACTATTTGATGATGAACCGGAGATATGACTAAAAATAGATCAGTGAAATACAATTTCAAAGTGGATAATGAATTGGGTTAATTAATATCAACTTTCGATTGGGTTTGAGCACGTTCAACTTGTGCGCGTCTCGGCTCTCTCGATGTGGACACGACGTGTATTAAATTGCATCGGCCTTGTGCTATGCTGTGCGTGAGTGAGTGTGTGTGTGTTTTTCTGCCACGTAATGGGTTCTGGTTTGAAAGATCAATGTCACACTTCTTGCTTGGACCGAGCGCGCTCTTCATCTACACAAAAAAAAATTCGTTGCACAATTCCTCTCCGGAATGCAGTTTTATTTATTTTGTCTCTCATCTTTTATATACAGAAACAAGAACTATTTACAATCTATGGGTCAACAGTAAATCAGTTTTAGCTGATGGATTTGTTTATTTATAAATTATTATTAGTGTTATGAAACGGGACTCATGAAATGTAATTTTATATTATTAAACTCACCTTTCGCGAATGCGGCGAAAGTCTATTTCGATCTCAATGACTTAATATTTGGCGTCACCGTTTTTGAGGCGGCCGCCCCCGCACACTTTTCGTATTGCGTGCGAATTATTATTATTTTTTTTTGTGTTGTTTTCTGTTTTTTTTTTCTTTTGCATTTCGTCGCCAACTTGATTTTTCGCTTGCAATTTTCAAATAATCTCGTCTTTTTCTTTTCACTGAAATTCTATTCGTTGTGTCTCTCACATGTTTGGATAGATAGAGCGTAAGGTTTGGAGGATCGTCCTCAGAACGGAATTATCTTGAGTGCCTTTGGACTACTGCCATCCACTCCGTGTATTTATAGGCACATTCATAGCCTGCAGGAAGTCCAAATAGCATCGCTAAGGTCTTCTTGGGCGTAACAATTCACCCTTCAAATAACACTTCAAGAAAAGAAAATAAATCTTCTTAAGAGACACCATTAAACTCCCCCATCTGCAAATACCTATTGATATACAGTATTGATTTATGTATACCAAATTCCTTAAATTACATTATATTTACATCTATTTTAATCTACACCAACATTAGTTAGTAAAACCAGTTTGTGTTTAATTTATAGTTTGTCACGAAATGACAGCTGTCACAAATATGTTGGTTTGCGCGGCAAAAGGTTGAAAAACGCTGGTATAAAACAATATTGGAGACATTGGAATCGCAACAACTGTATTCCATAATACTGATTTACTTCCATGTATTTCTTCCAAGTGAGTGGTATATCTACATAGAGATGCATAGTTTACTTTATCTTCTCGTGTAAGTACTTTATTTAAAGATATTAATAAGATTAATAGGACATATTTCCTTCTTCACCCTTCAAATAACACTTCACAAAAAAAATAAATCTTCTTAAGAGACATCACAAAACTCCCCTATATGAGACTATATTGGGTCGCGAAATGACAGCTGATGAAATACTCTTAGCAACTACATACAAATATGTTGAGAAACGCTGGTTTATACCACTTTCGGGGGCATTGGAGTATTTTGATGTTAAAGTTACTTGCTGAACTCCACAACCGTATTCCACACAACCAACACTGGTTGAAGATAGTTTCGTAAATTAGTAATTAGTTGTCTAATGATAATGAAGATATTTTTTCAAGCAGCCAATAGATTTGACTAATTTTTAGTCCTAATTGCTTTATAGCTTTCTTCACATACCTACATATTTTATAAGATCCTCCTATGCTGGTACTTTGTTGTTTAAAGATATTAAAAGACATGTTACTTTCTTCATCCTACAAATAATACTACACAAAGAAAATAAATCTTCTTAAGAGACACTAAAATCTGCAAATACCTTCATATTAATACATATCATTGATTTTAGTATACCAAATTCCTTAAATTACAAAATTATCTTATTTTAATCTACACTGACATTAGCTAGTAAAACCATATTCGGAAATGACAGCTGTCACCTTGTGTCAAAGCGAGCAACTGGTTAAATACTCCTAGAACTACAACCAAATATGTTGAGAATCGCTGTTTTATACCACTATTGGGGACATTGGAGTCACTGGAGTATTTCGATGTTATTAAAGTTACTTGCTGAACTCCTCAACTTATTCCACACGACGACACTGTTTTTTGTAGATTAGTACTTTGTTGTCTAAGAATAATACTGATTTTCTCCTAAGCAGCCAATAGATTTTACTGAATTTCAGTTCTAATTGTTTTATAGCTTTCTCCATATATTCTTCCAAGTAAGTGTTCTATACTCATGCATATTTCCTTCTTCATTGTAAAGGTGATATGCGTTAAAGTTAAAGACTAGTCTTAACAGAGAATGGTTAAGACTAGTCTTCAACTAATCGTCATAACAATGCGTTTGAAAGTTTTGTGATTCCATTTCTGGATAAAATTAGAACTTCTTTGTTGTATTCTACTAATGAAATTCAAGTATTTAATAACAGATATAGATAGTTCTTATTTCAATTATACAGATCTAATTCTTAACATAGATTCAACATAATAAATGATCGGTTAATAATCCATCAAAATTACGTAATTAATCATACTAAAACATTGCGTTTTGATGCATTGTGCAATCAAGTAATTATGCATTGAAATTGTACGTACTGCGCTAATGCGGCATTAATTGAGCACGTGCTTAATTAATGGTTCCGCGATGGCCATCTGCGCTGTTGCAGATAAAACACACACACACAGACAGAGTGAGAGAGAGGAAGGAAGGACGAGACCGGGCAGTATCGATTAGGGCCCCAGTTATATCACAGGAATTGGGTCAACGCAGCCTGCCTGCCTGCCTGCACGTTGTTGATGTTGCCCCTTTTCATTGAATCCTCCACTTTTGCACAATGCCATCATCCTCCGTCGCTCCATGCTCTTAACACTTTTCGTTGCGTAATTTTGCGCAATCGATGGAGCACCGGGCGTTGCGCAACAACAAAAACCCCGGACGGAGAAGGCCCTTCTTCTCGATCGAAACATTGCGACATCTCACCATCATCATCATTGCTGCTGCTGTTGTCCCTGATTCACGTGCAAAGTATAATAGGTTTGCATGAATGGGAATTGCATGTCACGCTAATACTTTTATTTTTACAGAAGCCCAATCTATTGATCGATGCTTGCTTATTAGCCTATTTCCAATAAACACAGTCATGTGGAAAACGTTCGCAATTTCAGAGAATAAAGATTCCATACGTGGAACATTATTAGCAATTGATTGCAGACACCTATATACATGCAAATCGCAATTTGATAGCTATACTATAAACGCTATTCAATCATGCATCACCTAAAGCTACTTCTTGTTAAATTGATTTGCTAAATCTCCGTTCACTTATTAAATCAGCAACAGCAATTTCACAATCAACATTTTGTTCAATATCAAAAATAAAAGATTATACTGAACTTATAATCTAATCCACCAAATATTATTAACTAAGATAATATAGATAAGTTTCTTATATAATTATAAAATAAATATATAACCGATGCTTCTCTGCAATACATCAGTAAATGAAGATAATACAGCAACTTCTCGACTTACGAACATTTGCACTTACGACTACGACTAATTAAAAAATAGAAGGAATAATTAAAGTATTAAACATCAGTTATCATCTTTGTCTATGTTATCCTATTACTACTTTGTACATGAAATTCAACTTATGACTATTTCGACTTACGTACATAGGTGCAAAATATTGTCATAAATCAATTAGAATTAACTGTATTATTAAACATTAGTGCATATAAATAAGTCTATTGCAATTCCATTATTTTTGATATAAAATTCGACTTACGGCTATTTCGACTTACGTCCTATGATGCAGAATATCGTCTTTAGTCAGGAATAGAAGGAATAATTAAAGTATTAAACATCAGTTATCATCTTTGTCTATGTTATCATATTACTACTTTGTACATGAAATTCAACTTATGACTGTTTCGACTTACGTACATAGGTGCAAAATATCCTCATAAATCAATTAGAATTAACTGTATTATTAAACATTAGTGCATATAAATAAGTCTATTGCAATTCCATTATTTTTGATATAAAATTCGACTTCCAACTATTTCGACTTACGTCCTATGATGCGGAATATCGTCTTTAGTCAGGAATAGAAGGTATAATTAAAGTATTGAACATGAGTTATCATCTATGTCTATATAATGGGATAATTATTACTTTTTACATTAAATTCAACTTACGACTATTTCGACTTACGTCCAAAGTTGTTGAATATCACAATAAGTCAAGAATTCACTTTATAATTAAATTACAGCAGCTTGCATAATACAGGTAATCGGTTCTGTCATTATCCCGGACTGTTTGAAACCGGACTAATCGAGGACTTTAAAAACGCAAAAAATAAATAAAAAGAAAAAAACTATTATTTATATAATAATTTCGTACAATAGTGAACCCGCACTAAGCGAGACATGTCTGTAGAAAACATCAGTTATCATCATCTTTGGACTGCATAAAATCTCAATTTGTTAATTAAAAGCGTGAAAACGATAGGAATCTCGCAACGCCTAAACACAGTTAACTCTTTCCGTAGAATTGGCTTAACAAGGTTTTCAAGGTGACAAGAGTTAAAGCAGCGATTTATTTGCCCACTAATAAATTTGAAGAATTCCCAGAAGGTTTATATTTCTTTCCATCTCTAGCACTTTGTGCAGCGACGACAAACAACAATAAAGGGGGGAAAATGAGTGGACAAAAAGGTGTGAAATGCAGAAGACAAAAACAGACACTTATCAAAGTCGAAAAACACAATAGAAACATGCAAATTTTATTTATAGACAAAATAAATCGAAATATCTGCAAGTCATCTATGAAGATTTCCATGCATCTGCAGAAAATAACATCAGCAAATGATTTAACCGTATGCTTATAAATTATTATACCACATACTATGATGACTGCAATTTTCTTATTAATTGTCTTCGCGATAATAAAAAAATATATATATTGAACGTTCCAAGAAGAGTGTAATCTGGAAGCTGTTTGATATAAAAATAATAAATTTACTTTTATTGTGTTCATGAAAGAAAAACCACACACTATAAAGTATTTATTTTTATGTACGTGTTTCTAGACTTCATTATAAACACTAGAGTATTTTTTGTGTTTACGTCTAATTCTTGTGTTAATCTTATTCCGATTGTAATTGGACGTTGTGACATTGAACTGTATTTGAAATTAGAGTCTTTCTATTTATCGTACTCATTATATGTCTCATAAATGTATACTTTACATGCTTTGCTTTATATAAACACTTTTAGTTGGAAGGTCAAATGTAAATCAATTTCAGTTTTCAATCCATTTCAAGAAATTTTATATTTATAAAACAATATAATTGCAATTTACATTACGTAATTCTACAACATATTCAGCCTATTATACTTTAAATAATTTAAAAAAATAATTATTTTTATATAATTTCGTCAATTTTTATCGTCAAGAAATGTAAAACTTTGATAAAGAAATAAAATTCATATTACAATTTACAATTATATAATAAAAGATGTTTAAGCATTTTATTTAAAAAATGTTAATATTTGTTATATAATTTCGTTAAATATTCTTCAAGAAATGTAAAAAAATTATTCAATAATAAATGTTGAAATGTTTATTTCGTAATACTAGTAGACGTTAAAAAATTGAAAATTTTGATAAATAAAACATATTACAATTCGTTATATAATGATGATTACAATATTTATTTTGAAGTAATATCAATTTATTTATAAACAATTAATTAAATCAAGATGCAAATTTATATTTAATAATTTTACAAATAAAATTAAAAAATATTTTGGATTTCGTTATAAAATTTCAATAAATAACAAACACTAAGCTTGTTTGTTTTTTTTTATCGAAGCGTTGATGCAGTTAAATAATTACACTGGAAATGAGATTCTTTATCACTTTTCACATGGGTAAATAAACGACTTTAAGTGTATTCTCGAATATTCTCATTAGTTATTTGGTCGCAGCGAGTATAATAAGTTCGCTTCATTTATTTTTAAAGCTATAACATAAACAACTAGAGCTACCAACCAGTTAAGTTAAGTTATTATAATATTAACAGCACGAACAGCCGCATGACTCAATGATCTCATCTAAGCAAAACAGAAAACCTTTCTTTAAACATATGATTTCTCAGAGTTTGCAACTTACAAAAAAAAATCAGTGTTGAAACCAGTTCTTTAAAATTGATTATTAAGAAGCAATTAAGTTTATTTTAATAATTTGAAACGCAATTGTTTAAATTACAAATTATTATGCAATTTATCAAATCTTAAAATTTCAAACTAATTTCTGCTGTATTTATATTAGAAAAAAAATATAAATTGTTGGAGAAACGAAAATCTGGAAGAAATTAAGTTTATTTTGTTAATTGTTTAAGTAATTAATTGTTATTCATTTTCTTAGAGTTTTAAATTTGAATCTAATTTAAAGACACATTGATTCAATTAAGAAATGTAAATATGTTTAATATGTATATTAGAAAACATTAGAATTGTTAAGTAATTAAGTTAATTTTATTAATTGACTCACAATTGTTTAAATTACCAAATAACAAAGATTTTCTCAAAGCTTCAAATTTCAAACAATTATCTTTATATTAATTATTGAAAAGTAATTAATTTCATTTTAATAATTGAACTGTTCTTTAAATTACATCTAAATTAAATGATGAAATTTTACTATATTTTGCGAAATATTGTTATCGATTTTAATAAACAATTAGATTAATTATAAATAATTAACTAATTATGTTAATTAATGAAGAAGTTCTATATTTAGTATACATATTAGGAAACACCACAATTGTTGCTATCGATTTTAACAACCTTGTTTAATAAAGACAACCAAAAGTGTTTACAGTCATGCAACAAATAATGAAACACGCAAGCCGTAATTTCAATACTATACTGGGAATTAGTTACAATACAAACTCTGCGTAAATACTTTTATTGTTAATCAATATAGAAAATATGTTTCATTTTTATATGCAATTATGTTAATAATGTAAGATTATTGTATACTTTAAATAGTTTTTTAATGTTTGTATAAGTTATTAAATACTTTTTGTTGATCAAAATCGAAAATTTGTTCTGTTTTGGAATGAAATTGTGTTAGTAAAGTATACTTAAACTTTTGTTGTTCGTAAAATTGATTTCTTTTATAATGAAATTAAGTTAATAAAGTAACATTTATTGCCTAATTAATTACTTATCATTAATCGTTATCGAAAAATTGTTTAGTTTTGTAATGAAATTAAGTTAATAAAGCAACATTTACTGTATACTTAAGTAAATTTTATTAATCGATATAGAAAAATTGTTTCTTTTGAATTTAAATCAAGTTATTTAAGTAACATTTATTTTATACTTAAGTACTTTTTATTAATCTATATCGAACAATTGCTTCGTTTTGAAATGAAATCAGGTTAATAAAGTAACATTTATTGTATACTTAAGTACTTTTTCTTAATCTATTCGTTTTATAATGAAATTGAGTTAATAAATACGAAAAATTGTTTCGTAAATTAAGTTACTATAGTATACTTATTTACTTTTTGTTAATCAATATCAAAAAGTTGGTATGTTTTGTAGTGAAATTAACTTATTAAAGAATACTTAAATACTTTTTGTTAATCGATATCGAAAAAATGTTTCATTTTGTAATGGAATCAAGTTAGTAAAGTAACAATTATTGTATACATAAATAGAACAAAAAATCAATATTGTGTAGCAATTAATAATGACTATTAACCATATTTGCAATTGTTTTAAAAGTACTAAAATGGATTTAATTAGTATTATGAATGGATTTTGCATTCTGCGAAAGCATTTGAATAACATAACAAATGTCAAGTTATGTTGTTGTTGAATGGAAAAGTTTCGTGAAACGTGAATAACGTCTCGTATTGGAATTACCGAATATTAAGTTAATCCAAGAATATTATGATTCAATGTGTTAAAGCGATTCTATTGATTAATATTCCCAGTATATGGGAGAGAGTTTGTTGAAAAAGACAAGCAAAATGCACAAAGAGGGAGTCTTTTGTCGGCTCTTGCAGCTGGAATGGAAAATTTTCGAACAGGTGCATCGTGCAGCCAGAGGGTTCTCCTGTTCTTCACCTCTCCTATATACCTTGCCCGAATGCGTACAAACACAAAAAAAAAAGAAGAAGACGACCGTTTTCGATGGCTGACAAAAGGCGAGACTGCACGAGAGACAACAGTCGAGGGTGAAAAGAAACAGAAAGACAAACAAAAAGAAAACACATATATACAGCAAACAGACTTACTTGTAACCTAAGCTTCTTGATTTGGAAGGACCGCTCGTTGCGTGTACTCGTAGTTGATTGTAATACAATTTTGACTGTGAAATATCCAAATCTGCACAGGGTCACACTGTTAACTTTACCACTGGGTATTGTTTTGAACTCGTTTGTTTGGAGGTGTATTGTGATGGATGTTCTTCGGAAGAACGTAAGAACCAACGTAAGATACGTCTGACCTGCGGCACTGTCGCGTGCGGAATAAGAGCTGTCGCACGGCGCACGATTGTTGCGGTGGGGAGTTAGGATCGAAGAGTCTGACGTCTACGTTAAGGAGAGGATGGAACTATGGAGATTATCGTAGGTTGGACGAGGATGGATGAAATGGACGGACATGCGCCGCAGTTCAAATTATTCGATAATCAAAATTCGAATGTGCAACGGTTTGACAGACACAAAAACAAGTCAAATGCAAACTGTCACGTACAGTGGCGTATGCAAGATTCTTTTCTTTAAATCATAAACTATATTTTTCATGAGTGGAAATCTAAGATTTATAACATTTACTAATAACTTAGGATGGACAAGATCCAAATTTCAATGAGCAACGGTTTGACAAATGCAAAAAGTATGGGACAGTGGCGTGACAAGGATTTTTTTTTTAAATCATAGATTTATAAATATTTAATCTTTAAGGTTAGGAAAAGTGAAGTTTTCTATTTATGTATACAATTAAGTTAACTTTATATACTAATAATTTTAAGGGTGGAAAAAAGTTATAAATAATATTAATAAATTTAAAAAGGGTGGACAAATCAATTTAAATATGAAAACATGTCAAAAACAGTGGCGTGGGATGATTATTTTTTTAATCATAAATTTATAAACTTTAAAAATGAATAATAAAAGTAAATAAATATAAAATTTAAGAGTATTTATTAACATATTTATTAAGTTAAAGAGGATGGACAAAATCAATATTTCAGTTTGACAAGTGCAAAAACTGTTTGACAGTGGCGTGACAAGAACTTTTATTTACGTATAGAATTAAGTTTACTTACTAATAAGTTTAATATATATAAAAATTGGTCGCATGTATCATGAAAATCTGATACGAAAGGTCATTGGTTCGATTTCCAAAAACCAATAAAATTTGTTGGGGCCGTTAAACCTGAAAGGGCCAAAAGATATTTATATCAATAAATAAATAAATAAATAAATATAAATATCTTTTTTTAAATAAAAATAAATATATAAAAATAAAGTTATAAGCGTTGATTATAGACCCAAATCAACTTTTGATATATGTATTTGTATGAATACAATAAATGTTAATTTACTTATTTAGAAAGGGTGGACGAATACAACATACAAATGTTTAATGGTTTTGATTGACTTCAAATTAGAAAATGTATAACAATAATAATTTTTTATTTATCAGTACAACAAAGGTTAATTTACTTACTTACTGAATAAAAAGGGTGGACAAAGTCAAAATTTGAATGTCAAAAAACCACGCAAGTTAAAGGAAAACTGTCAAAATACAGTGGCGTGAAATTATTTATTTTTAAATCATAATTATATAAACTAAATCTTTTTAAGGGTGAAAAATTGTGGTCATTAAAACAAAGATTACTTTACTTACTTTCATAAAATAAAAAGAGTGGACAAGATCGAGAATCGAATAAGCAACGATTTGACAGATGCACAGACACGTCAAATGAAAACTGTCATTTTCAATTATAAAAGTATTAAAATTATAACTTTAATAAAAATTTGTATAAAGTAATACAATTTTGTTATTATTAAATTAAAAAAATAATTATAAAATCTTGGAATCAGTTAAATTCATATTAATTGTAAAACTTAGATTATGGAAAAAGTACAATAATTTTCAAAGTTACGTTGTTTATAGTAGTTTCCATAGTAACATTAATTACAAAAAACACTACAATTTTCATTGAAAACATAACCAAAAATCTTAACCAAATCATCAGAATTTAATTAATTTTAAAAAGCTATCAATTCTTCAATTCTATATAAGAAAACAAACTATTAAACATGAATTTAAAAAAAGACTAAAATATCAATGACAGTAAACAACATGGACACTGACATTAACGAAATTATATTAGTCTTTCTCATTTTATTCTTCAAAACATATAACAACCAATAAAACTTTATAGCCAATATTTCAACAAAAACCTAAAAGCTTTTAAAAAGCTATGACTTCTGTAGTTAAATGTTTTTATTTTACTAAACTTAAAATACACATTTACAACTCAAGTTGTCAATGACAAAAATAAACTTATCAACAAACTCTGAGTTTATCAATGCAATAAAAAGAAGGAAAATAAACGTAATAAATTTCTATTGAAGATGAATTAAAACATGTATTTAAATCTTGTTACTATGCGAGTAAAAGCAAATAGACTTACGAAAAAAATAATCTTTATCATCTAATGTAGGTTAATTGCTTAACATTAATGTTACATAAATCGTGTGGTTGTTAAATTAAATAAATTTAAATAATTGCTGATAATCCTTAATTAACGATCATTCAGTTAAAATTTGTAATGTGTGTTTTGATCTGCACTTGCTATATTACGCAATGCATATATTAATTATCTGCTTCAATCCGACTTTTCACAAGTGGAAATAGCTGACCGTGTTAATCTAAGGAAATGTACGATCACGGCAGTCGAGACCCAAGTGGAATGTTCATTATTTTGCAGCGAACAACGAAATCCTTTATTGCACAGACATGTATAGACCATGAATCATTTCATGAGTCGTTGCATAAAGCCCCACAGTTTTTTATGGCATTTTCAAATTTAATAAATATAGAACATTAATTACTAAACGCTAACTTTCGCTGCCGACAGAGTTTATTGCCTGCGAAACTACATTTCCTCATAAATTGCCATAAGGAATAGGATTTAAGCTTTAGTTTGTGCACTCATGTGATCTTTTCTTAGGGGGAGATTTAGAAGGACAATGAAGACACATGGCTACTGTATCCTATGTACTATATAGTATATAGAGTAGATTGGGACAATGGCAATGAGGAAAAATCGAAGAACTCAGGTTACAAAGTAAATAGCAGTTGGAAAGGAAACCCACAATAGGGCCTAAGGCAGCTGCAGACCCTAGTTTCTTCTTTGTTGTGCTTACAAAAAAAAAAATATATTCTCGGTAAAATCAATTATTTAACAGAGAAGTAATTAAAAGTAATTTGAGCGGAACAGTTTTAAAAATTTCAAAACAAATACATCAATGCCTTATAGAGTGCGGTTTCGATCAATGCGGATTTACTATAGAACAGTTTGAAAATTTTAAAACATGTACAGCATTACTTTATAGAGTGCGGGTTCGATCAGTGCGGATTTACTATAGAACAGTTTTAAAAATTTCAAAACAAATACTTCAATGCCTTATAAAGTGCGGATTTCTATAGAACAGTTTGAAAATTTTAAAACATATACAGCAATACCTTATAGAGTGCGGTTTCGATCAGTGTGGATTTACTATAGAACAGTTTTAAAATTTTTAAAACAAATGCCTTATAGAGTGCGGATTTGATCAGTGCGGATTTACTATAAAGCAGTTTGAAAATTTCAAAACATGTACAGCAATACTTTATAGAGTGCGCTTACGAACAGTGCGGATTCACTATAGAACAGTTTGAAAATTTCAAAACAAATACATCTATGCCTTATAGAGTACGGATTCAATCAGTGCGAATTCACTGTAGAAAGATTTGAAAATTTCAAAACAAATTTTTAATTGAACAAAATAAAAATAAAGTATACAAAATTTGTTCACATTATTTTTGTCATTTTTTTCATTTATCTCATTTCTTTTTGCAGTTTATATTTGTATGTATTTTGGTCCTCAATTAGTCCGGTTTCAAACAGTTCGGGATACTAGCAAATCTATAGTATTCCATACTAATGCCATATTGCCGTTTGTTAAACTTATATTTCACTTTAATTATAAGTTAAACGCAATTATCTTATTTAATTCGTTCTCTTCGTTGTAAGCAATAAAACTGGATGTGTTGTTTATTTTTTTTTAATCGAAGTAATTAAAAGGAAAGAGGGCACGATGTTACAGAAAGTAACTTAACTTCTTTTGTGGAACTTTTTTTTCTGCATCTTTTCTTGCAAAGCCTCTGGTTAGTACAAAGAAAACGAGTTTTAAGAGAGTTCCACAAACCCAGGTGCGCAGATGAGAGGAATGAAAAAAAAAACAGGGAGAGCGTGCAAAGAAAAAGTAATATAATTGATTGGATTGTATCGTTCTGCGGTTTCACAACAACAAAATTAACAAAGTGCATTTGATTTTCAATAATAATTAATTTAAATATCAATTATATAATTTGCAATGATTTTATATAACCCTCTAATAAATTTAATTGTAATTAATTGAATTATATATTTGGTTTTAATTAGAAATTATTGATTTACTGACAAATATACAGATTTAATAATCGAACTTTTAGAGAATAGTTGTAGAAAAAAAATGTTGCCCCAATTGACATACGGTAGTTTTTGCAAAGTAAACAAACTATGTATACTAATTTTTTTAAGAATCGTTAGAGTGCAAGGAGGAAAGTTCAATTCCTTCTCGTTTAATGAAACCAAGAGAAAACGAAATGGAAAATAATTACGAGAAGCAGAAATAACGCTTTTCGGACGCGTTATTATGCATGTAATAACCTCGCATGCTACAACATTTCGTGCATCGTATAATTAAATGTAATTAGTTTTTACCCAAAAAAAAGAAGAGCGCAGTAAAATTTATAGCTCTGAGTGTGTATATTTATATATAATTACAAGTTGTGTCAAGGATTTGACAGATCCGGACATTTAGTTAAATGTTTTTTTTTGTTACAAATTTTCAAATACTGCAAAATAAAAATAAAATTTGTCCACAAATTTTTGTTGTTGTTTCTTATTACATATTTTGACTTACAACAAATCTTTACATAGTGCTGCTTCGATCAGTACGGATTCACTATAGTGCGGTTTGAAAATTTCAAAATAAATCAATTTTAATTAAGCAAAATAAAAAAAAAATTGTCCATACATTTTGTTGTTGTTTCTTATTACAGATTTTGACGCACAGCAATACTTTGCATAGTGCGGCTTCGATCAGTACGGATTCACTATATAGAACAGTTTGAAAATTTTAATACTGCAATACCTCGTATAGTGCGGCTATATTTAGTGCGGATTCACGGTTTGAAATTTTCAAATAAACTAAATTTTGATTCAGCAAAATAAAAAAAAATTGTCCACAATTTTTTGTTGTTGTTTCTTATTACATATTTTGACGCACAACAATTCTTTACATAGTGCTGCTTCGATCAGTGCGGATTCACTATAGTACGGTTTGAAACTTTCAAAATAAATTAATTTTGATTAAGCAAAATAAAAATAAAATTTGTCCATACATTTTGTTGTTGTTTCTTATTACAGATTTTGACGCACAGCAATACTTCGCATAGTGCGGCTTCGATCAGTTCGGATTCACTATATAGAACAGTTTGAAAATTTTAATACTGCAATACCTCGTATAGTGCGGCTATATTTAGTGCGGAT
>NW_017096622.1:50524-79889 GCF_001412225.1 Nicrophorus vespilloides
TGTTTCTTATTACATATTTTGACGCACAACAATTCTTTACATAGTACTGCTTCGATCAGTGCGGATTCACTATAATACGGTTTGAAAATTTCAAAATAAATCAATTTTAATTGAGCAAAAAAAAAAATTCTCCATACATTTTGTTGTTGTTTCTTATTACAGATTTTGACGCACAGCAATACTTCGCATAGTGCGGCTTCGATCAGTACGGATTCACTATATAGAACAGTTTGAAAATTTTAATACTGCAATACCTCGTATAGTGCGGCTATATTTAGTGCGGATTCATGGTTTGAAAATTTCAAATAAACTAAATTTTGATTCAGCAAAATAAAAAAAAATTGTCCACACATTTTTGTTGTTGTTTCTTATTACATATTTTGACGCACAACAATCCTTTACATAGTACTGCTTCGATCAATGCGGATTCACTATAATACGGTTTGAAAATTTCAAAATAAATCAATTTTAATTGGCAAAAAAAAAAAATTTCTCCATACATTTTGTTGTTGTTTTTTATTACAGATTTTGACGCACAGCAATACTTCGCATAGTGCGGCTTCGATCAGTACGGATTCACTATATAGAACAGTTTGAAAATTTGAATACTGCAATACCTCGTATAGTGCGGCTATATTTAGTGCGGATTCACGGTTTGAAAATTTCAAATAAACCAAATTTTCATTCAGCAAAATAAAAATAAAATTTGTCCACAAATTTTTGTTGTTGTTTCTTATTACATAATTTGACGCACAGCAATACTTTGCATAGTTCCGCTCCGATCAGTGCGGATTCACTATAGTACGGTTTGAAAATATCAAAACAAACCAAATTTTGATTGATCAAAATCAAAATAAAATTTGTCCACAAAATATTTTGTATCAATTTTTTACTTTATCTCATTTTGTGTGGTTTATTTTGTATAAATGTTTCCTCGATTAGTCCGGTTTCATACTGGAATAGTAGTGATTACCCGCACTATGCAAGATATTCCATACTAAGCAATGCCTTTTCGACGTTGTTTTGTAACTTGACGTTTAGTTAAATTTGTTTCCTATTACAGAGCAATACTTCGCATAGTACGGATTCAATATATAGATCAGTTTGAAAATTTTAAAACAAATACAACAGTACTTCGCATAGTACGGTTTCACTTTACTACGATTTGAAAATAAACTAAATTTTTAATGAACAAAATAAAAATTATATCTTAAAAATTTGTCCACAATTTTGTTTTGTATTTTGTATCCGGTTTCAAACAGTCCGGATTATTATCCAATTACCTAGCAATGAATGCCCTTTTGACGTTGTTTCGCAACTTGACGTTAGTTCGTCATATTTTTTTTATAAATTTATAAACACATCCGCCGAAAGTAAATATTTATAAAGTTCACTAATGAATTCGTAAATAAAGCTATTTATATTTGTTATTTCGCCTGAGCGTCAGTTTTTCACGCCAATTTTTTAATTCAATATAAACAATTCTCATTACTTTATTCTTTTCTTAATTCAAATTATAATAATTACGTATTATCTAATTGTAGAAAGTGTATAGAAATATTTTTGTGATTTTTATTTACAAAATAACACTTTCTTTTTTTTTCTCAAATGTGGCTTTAAGATGTGTGGTTTGAGAGTATTTTCTCTGATAGAAGAAGATAAAACGTCTAAAATTAACCGAGCCCGACCCAAAAATAAGCCCCAAGGTTCGCTCAAGTACCAAACAAAAATACGGCGATTTCATTATTTAAATTTAAACCCGAACAGAAGGAAAAAATGTTGTCCAGGTCAACAAACTGAAAATAAATCGATCCTTCGTTCTTGTTATTATATTTATTTTGCTTCTGTCCACACACATAAAAAAATATTTATTATTTTTTTTTATCAAAAAATAAAAACAATAGTAGGCGGACGTCTTGAATTACACATTAATTTAAGAAAATCTGACAATTATAATTTAAACGTCAAAAACTGACGTTTATAAAATTTGTCCACAAATTTATTTTTTTGTCAATTTTTGCCATTATATCATTTTGTACAGTTTTGTATGTATTTTGTTTCTCGATTGATCCTCATATTGTCCTATTACCCGCACTATACGAGGATTTTAAAACAAATCAAATATTTATTGTGTAACATACGTTTTATCGACAAACAGATGTAGGTTTTGTATTACATATTAATTTAACAAAATCTGACAAATAAAATTTAAACGTAAAAAAACTGAAGTTTATAAAATTTGTCCACAAATTAATTTTTTGACAATTTTTCTCCATTATTCTCATTTTTTTCTCGATTAGTCCTGTTTGAAACAGTCCGGGATATTATCCTATGAACCGTACTATGCGAGGATTTCAAAACAAATTAAACTTTTATTGAGTAACATATTTTCTCAAAGTTTATCAAATAACAAAAGTAGGCGGACGTTTTGAATTACACATTAATTTAATAAAATCTGACAGTTAAAATGTAAATGTCAAAAACTGACGTTTATAAAATTGAATTATTGAATTGTATATGTTTTATTAGGTGGTAAGATGTGAATGTAATAAGGTTTATTCGACGGATGAAACAATTGTGTGTTTATGTGCACGTGTACTTTTTTTAATGGGTTAAGTATGTTTTGACCAGTTCGTAGTAACTTTGACGGCGATAGGATCACGTCCGTGGACCGTTACGTTGTGTCGCTTTGTGTATTGTGTATGCATTTTTAATATTACCATTTTCGAACTTTTTGTCCTCTCGGAAACACACATTCTGCATTTAACCTATAAAATCACGACCCATGGACGAGTAATGCTTAATGCTATGTATATAAACGTGTATCCGAAGAAGTAGGCGAAAAGAACAAGCACATACATATACATACACACACCAACACCTAGTACATATTTCATCGAAACGCGGCTGTTTAACTTTAATGAACTATAACAAAGCATCGAAATCACTAAACCATATATAGAAGTGTACAAGCTTTGGATCTCTCTGATCCTTTCTATAAAAGTCTGCGTTAACTCTTTCACTTCTTCCTTTAAGAAAATATTGTTGAATTATGTTCGTTTTTAGAGTTTCTTTGCTATTAGCACACAAAATGGATAAAAATTAAAAGAAAATATAATTTTATTTTATAACTTTTCTTCTAAACCATAGTTTATTTATCAAAAAGCTTAGAATTTGCTCATAACTTTGCTTTTCAGTTAATAAAAATAAAATTGTAATTATTGTCTCGAATTGTAGCTTTTTAACTTAAGGGAATTATGACGAAACATCGAAATTCTTACAAAGATTCTAGTATGACGCGAAATAAAACAAAATACGGGAATTCGTGTTATACGAGAAAGATATTTGTATAACACGATTTCATACAACGCTTAACGTATTAACGGCGTTATACGTGAGTTCTACTGTATATAAGTATACAAGTTTCAGATATCTATAAAAATCTACTTTAACTCTTTCATTTCCTTTAAAAAATATCTTGGAATGATGTTCGTTTTAGAGTTCATGTAAAACCAATAAAGAAGTACGTGCTAACAGCTTTCGGAATGCTATTAACACACAATATAGATGGAATTAAGAGAAAATATTATTTTGTTTAGTAACTTTTCTTCTACAAATCAGTAAATGCAATAAAAATTACTCTACTGTCCAAAAATGACCTCCTAATATGATTATGAAAACTCGACTCAGCAGATCTCATTCGTTTTTCGTGTCCAAATTGTCCACAAAAAACGAAATTGTGCACTTTAACATTATTTTAAAAGTTTTTTGTTTGTTAAATAATAAATCTGAAACTTTAAATAAGAATATTGTTTTGTAAATTTTATTTCTAATAATTCTTCATACATATTCTATAACTGGTTTGGAAAGTGCTGATATAAGCAGAATTAAGAAAAAAAACATCGAGATCCGCAAGAATAATACAATTCCACCTAACCATAACAACAAAATAAATTTACAAAACTTTCTTAATTATACATTTTAATGATAAGACATCCATTTGTTGATTAAGTCTTAACTATAATTACCAAACGAATTAGTAAACAACGTATATGTAAAACTTTTTTAAATTTGTTAATTACTCACTGTTAATTGCCCATATATGGTTAAATTGGTGGTGTCCGATGATGTTTTCCTTAATTGCACACGATTCACAATATCTAAAGGCGATTGAGTAATTCGATAATTTTGAAAAATTAAACAGTTAAACATAATTTGGTATAAATAATTACCGATAATAACTTAATGACAACTAATTGTATATCCATGGCAACGCAGTAAGTGTTACCAACTAATTTGAAACTAACTCCCTCTTATGGATTAATTTTAAATTATAAAAAAAAGATTACAAATTCAAAGAATAAAATATTATATAAGAGCGGAGTTTTTTGTCTTATATGTTTTAATATGATGTTCTTCATATATTTGTTTAATAATTGAAAAAAAAAAATATAAATTTAACTGATAAACATTATAATTATTGTTAATAGGAAAATATGTATTAATATTTTGCATTTTTTTGTTATGTAAATAATAAAATTCTACTATTAATATGTAATTTTGATGCACGTCTATTTTTATTATATAATATTCGACTTACGATCATTTTGACTTACGTCGTTTCCATAGTATTTGATATTACAAATCTTATAACAACTTTTCGACTTGCGATCATTCCTACTTAATAAAAGTATACAATTGACATGTAACTTAGATGCACATGTTCTTATGTCTATTTTATTGGTATAAAATTCGACTTACGACCATTTCGAGTCACGTCGTGAGAACTAATTGTATATCCATGGCAAATAAACATTATAATTTATGTTACGTGAATATTCCAATATGTAAAAACTAGCTGAATAAAAAGTAATGAATGAATGTATGTCAAATTGTAATATGGAGTTTATGAAATAGAAAAAAAATAAGAGTATAATTTTTAGTACAAGTAATTAATTACTTGGAAATTGCTTTTTTTGGTGTTTTCATAAACATCAATTTGTTTACATTGAAGTAAAAGAGAGATAAATTGTCATTGAATTGGTGAAAGTATAACGTGCGGGCTAATTAACATCGATAATTCGCTTTACAACGAAACAGCAATGAAAGGCTAATAATGAGTCAGATAAAATTGCTATTAATATTATTATTACTATTGGTAATAAACGAAATGACGTGGGAAACGAATCAAAAAGCTAAATAATAAATACTATCGATTAACAAACATCACATGCACTCGCTCTATACACATACAGACGCATTTCGAATCAGATATTTACGAAATAAATGGGATTAATGTGTAATAATTATACGTCTTTATAACTTATTTACTTTCCACTCCCGAAGTCCCATCCGAGGTGTCTATGAATATGGATAGATCAGCGACATGTCCGCCCTTCCCATTTATAATGCACGCCCTCTCCACCTCATCTAACTGACATGCGAACACGACAACAGCTCAATACATCCTCTACCCACGTGTGCAAATCGATTCAATTATTTATTATAGGAAATCGATCATTCCTCTTGTTGTTTTTTTAAGTCCTCGTTTACTTTCGTGCAATTATTAATCAATTTAATTAACCCACTTTTCTTTCTGAACTTCACTTCGATACATTTTTTTGTTTCTAGAATAATAAAAAGTTTAAATATTAGAAATGTATATATGAATTTAATAAATAATATTATTTACTTGTTTATTTATTGCATTTCCATAGTATTTGAGTCTACAGAAAATTTTTCAATTTCTCATTTCTACTTGTGAACATTTCTACTTACAAAAAATGAATCCATTTTTACAGTTTTTATGTAATTAATAAAATAATACTCATTTAATTTGATTTTTATATAATTCGACTTACGACCATTTCGACTTACGTTGTTTCCATTGTATTTGAGTTTACAGTTAGTTTTATAAATCCAATGAAAATATTATACAGTAACTTCTTGACTTAAGATCGTTTCTACGTACGAAGTGAAAAAATTACATCATTTTTTACAGTTTTGTGATGTATTTAATAAAATAATACCATTTTTATTTAATTTTGATGCACATGTACTTAAGTCTATTTTTTATATAATATTCGAATTAAGACCATTTCGACTTACGTCGTTTCCATTGTAATTGTGTTTATAATTATTGCTTTCTAATTCAATTAAGATATTATTCAGTAACTTTTCAACTAACGATTATTTCTACTTTGGAAATGAAGAAATGTGTCAATTTTATACATTTTTCTTATGTAATTAATAAAATAATACTATTGTCATTTCATTTTCATGCACATGTCTATTTTATTATATAATATTCGATTTACGACCATTTCGAATTGCGTCGTTTCCATAGTATTTGAGTTTACAATAAGTTTTTCAATTAAGAGATCATACAGCAATTTATGTAATTAATAAAATAATACTATTTTACAATCATTCCTACTTACGAATTGAAATAATTTGTTAATGTTTTACACTTTTCCTAAGTAATTAATAAAATAATACTATTGACATGTAATTTAGATGCACATGTACTTATGACTATTTTTTGGTATAAAATTCGACGTACGACCATTTCGATTTACGTATTTTTTTTTTTCATTATTAAAAGATTATATAATTTGACACGCTTTGTCTTAAAAGTAATTCAGTAAATGAAATTGGCAAATTCAAAGCTTCGAATCTCTATTTTCATATCTTTTTATACTTGATTTGGAACTTGGCTCGTTGCTCACGGACACGAGGAAAACGTGACGATCGAGACGATCAAAAAGTGAATGCGTATACATTTTATGCAGAAAAGAACTTCTTTTTTTTTTGTTGGAGGGCATTTCCGCCATCGAATCTGTGTGTGCGCTGACTTTAGGACGCACGGAGAAACGTCAACATGAATCGGAAAAAACTGGCATCTCTCCTAGACCGCTCGTACTACATTAGCACTTTGGCTACACTCCGTCCTAAATATAGACAATCCGTGGCCGAATATAACCACCGGCCTTTGCAGAAAGAAGTTACGCAATAAAAGCGGATATCTTCAGAATTTGATGCCGCAAAAGAAATAAAAGTCGCTGTCCACAGCATCGTGAATGCAGACCTAAGTCAAGGACACTGCTCTTTTCTGTTTTGTTTTGGAAAATAGAGGATTACTATCCACTTGTTTATTAAGTTGTATCCTGCGATGCAACAGTCTTTTTATGTTTAATGGTGCTTTTTTTAACGAAAATCTTGCCAAGAATAGCTCCACACTTACTCACGTAATACTTACTAGTTTAATACCTGTGTTCTAAATACCAGCACTAAATATATATATTAAAAAAAAAACAATAATACCTCGCATAGTCCGGTTAATCTCTGTGAAACCGGACTAATCGATGAACTAAATACATTCAAAGTAATAAATAATCTATTTTTAATTTTTATTCATATAAAATTAACTTTGTTTTGAAAATTTCTAACTGTTCTATAGTGAATCCGGATTGATCGAAGCCGGAATATACGAGGCATTGTATAACAAATATTTGTTTATATTAGATAATCAAAGAAATTGTAATGTGTATTTTATATTATAATTATCTTGATTATCTAAAAACGTACCTCGCAAATAATCAATGACTCGCATAGTCCTGTTAATCTCTTTTAAACCGTACTAATCGATGAATTAAATACATTCAAAGTAATGAATAATCGACTAATCGAAGCCGGAATATACGAGGCATTGTTGTATATATATATATATATAAACAGTTTTTATACTTAGATAATATTTGTTTACATTAGATAATCAAAGAAATTGTAATGTGTATTTTATATCGTAATTACATTGATTATCTAAAAACGTACCTCGCAAATACTCAATACCTCGAATAGTCCGGTTAATCTCTTTGAAACCAGACTAATCGATGAAATAAATACATTCAAAGTAATAAATAATCTATTTTTAGTTTTTTTTTTATATAGAATTTACTTTGTTTTTAAAATTTCAAACTGTTCTATAGTGAATCCGGACTGATCAAATCCGGAATATACGAGGCATTGTTGTATATATATATAAACAGTTTTTATACTTAGATAATAATTGTTTACATTAGATAATCAACGAAATTATAATGTGTATTTTACATTATAATTTCTTTGATTATCTAAAAACGTACATAATTGATAAGAAATTCGTACTTAAACTAAAATTAGTTTAAATTAAGCTATATTTTCTCTATAATGTGAACAATACATTTGCAATAATTTTAAAATCAGATAAAAACTAAGTCTAAGATTGGCTCAATTATATTTATGGTACAAATTAAGACTTAAGAAATTATTAAAAAGTCTACTTAATAAATTTTTCATTGTTATTTAAGATGATAGAGGAAATTTGTATAGGTTCTTACTAAAAATATAATGATTCAATGATAAATTAAATTGTAAATGATTTGATTGTTTTTGTACATTTTAAACTTTTTTTCTTATTCACAAGCTGTCTATTTAGACAATAAGTAGGATGTGTTTTGGCCATAAGACAAAAAAATAAAAACAGAAAAACGAAATACAGTAGTGAGCTGAATTATTTCCGATTGGAAATTTTCCAATAAACAAACTCAAATTTAACTAAAAATTATTATCACATTAATACAAAACAACCCAAATAAAAAATAATTTTGAGGACACTACATAATAACTTAAATATATTCACTGTAATGCACGAATAAAACGAACTTTAGATTCTAAAGGGGAGGTCGAGGGTTTTGTGTCTCTTTAGTCTGTGGGGGTCACTGTTATCTAGCAGGGATAACGCGAGACTGTTGGGATGGTTTTAAAGTCTGTTCTGGTAACAAGCACTGAACTTAGGGATTTCACTCTTTTCAGTGATCATATGGAGGTCATTGTATATATTGTCGTTCGTGAAGTACCAGCGGGCTTGCACCAGGGTGCACAGGTTCTTGGACTGGAAGCTTTGCAAGATCTCTATGTTCGAATTGCTGGCTGTTCACCAAAGCTGGATGCCCTACGTCCACTCTGGTTTCAGCACTGTCTTGTATATAAGTAGTTTATTTTCGAGGAATAGCTGTGATCTTCTGCCGATCAGCCAGTACAACTTCGCGAACTTGATGCCCAGTTGCTTCCTTTTCGTTGCGACGTGCTTCTTCCACGTGAGTCGGCGATCCAAGAACAAACCCAATTATTTGGCATCGTCGGCTTGCGGGATTATTTTGCTGTTCAGTGTGACCGGGAGGCAGATTTCCTTTCTAAGGGTGAAAGTGACATGACTGGATTTGCTCTCATTGACCTTGATGCGCCACTTCTGGTACGCGTTGAGATGACTCTGGAGTCCACGCACTGCAACAACATAATCCTCGTTGGTGAACAGGACCACGACATCGTCGGCGTAGGTTCAAATTTTAAACTTTAATAGAGAATTTGTTAATTCAATGTTAATTTCGTATTATTTTACTGAATGTTCTGATCAAATAAATTGTAAATAAATATAAAGAAAAATAAAGCATTTTAATTGAATGAAATATTATAATTGTTTAATTTTAACTAATTTATATTTAGTTTGATTGCATTTTGTGTGTTTTTTTTTTTTGATATTTTATATAAAAATTTGGATATAAAATTAGATCAATTATTTCGAAAATATAATAAAAAATGTAATAAGGAATACATAAAAAATGTGTTAATTGAGTGAGAAAGCACGCGATCTGTGTGATCCACTTCCGACTACTTCTCAATCATCATCATCTATTTGACAGAGAAAACGCAATAATTGAGGCGAAAATTATAGACTTTGTAAACGTGGATAAATGCAATTAATAAATGGTTGCGAGTAGGATAAGGCTGTTAATAAAGCATCGACTTTAGTTGATTTGTGAGCTTAGGTGGCCCGAAGGTTCGATATAAATCGTGCGGCTTGTATATAAATTTGCTCGTTTTCCCTCCTCCGCACGCGGAAAAAGAGGAAACCAAACTTTGTGAGTTCTTGTATGTCTGTAGGAAGGAGACGTGGAAATTCCTTGGATCATTAATTGCACGGCTCTCGGTAATTGCACATGCCGGAGGGACGAAAATCGTACCGCGAATCACGAAATCGCCTTAATGCTACACATATAAATGCAAAAACGAAAGAGAAACGTGATTTAATTGACCGACGCTTTCATCTCGCTTCATTATTATTCATTTAATTAATTGATGAATTCACTTTCAAATTACAATTTTCATTATTATATTTATGTTCGTATTAGATGTTATTAATAGATAGAATTAAAATATATTGATTAATAAATCAATGCTTGTTAATTATCTAATGAAAGAAGAAACAGCTTAAAATAAAAATATATCAATTTTACTGAATTAATGTAAGATTTTTTTCAATTTTTATTTTCATATTAGAAATCTAAGTGCTTATTAATTAACACGTAACTACAGACAAATAAAAACACAAGTACCACTTATAGGTCAAAATGACCTGTTTATTAAAAAAAAATATTGACTTTTACAACAGATAAATTCTTATTATTTAATGAATTTATCATAATTTAACACAGTCTAGGCAATTGTTTTTTTAACAGGCGTAACAAATTTTTCTTTTGCATATGTCACAAAACGTTACTGTTTTGTTGTCGCTCTTGAAATTAAAATATTGATGATATTTCAAGAACTTATTTACCATAGACGGGTCACTTTGACCCGAAATACACTCTACAATATAATAAGTATCACTCGCTTCGACTACTTCGCTCGTACTAACTCCTTTTAACTAATTGTAGAAAATAAAATTTATATTTAATTGTTTGTTTATTTTTAATAGACCATAAACGGGTCACTTTAACCCGAAATACACTCTACATCAGTGATTCTCAAACTTTTTGGTCCGCGACCTCCTTTTGGACACAAAAAGTTTCTGCGACCCCCCGAAGAATGGGTATATGTAGAAAAACAATCAAGATTGATATGTAATTATTTTTTTGCGAGCCCCAAAAGATTTTACGCCCCCTGGGGGGAATCACTGCTCTACATTATATAAAGCACCTCTTGCCTCAACTACTTTGCTCTTACTAAAAAGTACACTTTAAAATACTAGAATAGCTACAAGGCAATCCCCACAATTAAATTACAATACAATAAGAATGAAATCAAATATCCAGTGGATCATTCTGACCCGTTTGTGGTACATACGGATTAATGCAATATATTTAAATGCAGTTTTTTAAATTTATGTTAAAATTATAATTTAATAGATACTACAAAAAAATACGTTTGTTTATAAAACTAAGTGTTTATTTAATTATTTCACTAATGAAGAATCTTCCTGAAGTGAAAGTTTTTACTAAATTAATTAGGATTTTATCATATTTATATTCATTTTAGAATAGATTTCTAATGAAATTAAACACATATTAAATATTTAACTAAAGAAAAACCAAATAAAATGTATACATATAAACATTCGACTTTTACTTATTAATATCTTCCTCATACGGTTTTCACTCAAGAAAAAAAAAACTGTACTTTTTTTTATAAATATTTTAATTTATACATATGATTGCACCAATATAATTAACATTGAATTTATGGATTTATATATGTTTAAATTAAATTATTCAAAATGTTTAAAAGTGAAAGATGGTTTAAACATAAAAATATATACACATATGGACTATATACTATAATTTTATAGTCGCGCAGATGTTAAGTGATAAGGAAAACTTTCCCAAATAAAAAATAAAAATAAACCTAAGAAGAAATGCTAATGAAGATATTGACTTAAGACAGGTCCAATTAAATTCAAATCTCGTTAAATATATTAAAGGAGAAACTGTCTGACTTACTTTTATTATGTAAATTAATGTATTTTGGATTTAAGTGAAAATAATCAATAATAATATTAAGTATAACTTTTGTCTTTTTTGAACATTTGTATGTATACAAACAACGGTATAAAATGTCCAAAAAAAGGCAAAACAAAATTGTTGTCACTAATTCAAAAATTGTCAAAATCCCGACTATATCGAAATCACGACAGTGTCTTTTATTATTATAAATTTCTACAATAACATTTTTATGTTAGTTGGGATTTTGATATAGTCGGGATTTTGATTGTCGGGATTATGGTAGTCGGGATTTCGATACAGTCGGGTTTCAAACGTCGGGATTTGAATAGACGGTCTTTCGGTTGTCGGGATTGCGATATAGACCCCTCACAAAGGGCCTGGCTTGACCAATGAATGAATGAATACAATTATAACATCAGGGCGACTAATACCCTGATGTTATAATTGTATTCATTAATTACTTTTATGTAATTAATTACAAATAATATTTGTTAATAAATCAATTTTCAATCTTGTGTTTTTACTTTGGAAGAGAATTCATAATTATGAATGATATTATTTATTGAAAGTTAGGGTTTTACTAATCCGCAATATTATAATTAAATTTATTAAAAATTGAGTAAAAATTAAGATTTTTTAACGATTTTTTTTTACAATTGTACTTTAATTTAAATATAATCAATCATCTTTTACAATTCGTATTGTTGTACATTTACTTTGCATACATTTGTTTATTTCAAAATAAACTAAATTTATATCAGCAAAATAAAAAATAATTTCTAAAAATTAGTCAAATCTGCTGTTTCACGCAGTCCAATTACCCGCACTATGCGAGGTAAAACTGTATTAAAGTTTGTTTGTTTTTTTTTGAGTTGAATAAGATTCCGATAGAATAAAAAGTATTTTTAAGTAAAAATATAAATCATCAGATGCGTTGGTAATTTTCGTTTCGTTCCGACCGGTCACTTGCATTAATCACACGAGTGACCGGCGATGTTAAATGGGTGGTCCGGTACAATCTGTTACGATGTTTCTCCTCTTGTTTGTCTGTTGCCAACAATTCGGACCACACCGAGCCACCGAATTAACAGTTATTACACACAATGTTATAAAAAGAAATTGAGACTATTCGTTTGCGTCTGCGATACTCTATGGAAAAGCGCAAGCAGTTGACGACGACAATAATAACAACAACAACGACGACGACGATAAATGATAGAAGGAAGAGGTGAAAACAGCACATGAAAAATAATTGCATCTGCTTTGTACACAGCAGACGACACACGACATCGTCGTCTGCATACTGATTCTGGTACAACAACCTGCAACGTACATATTACAATACACACACAATGATTTCCAAAAAAAAATAATCTTGATGTTTTGTAAAATTTCAATTAAATAAATTTAATCGTAGATAATTTTAAAATTCATAATATTTGTAATTTAAAAACTATTAAATTTTATGAATGTTAGTGTTTCATAGAAAAAGTTAATCAGTGAACTTTGTTTTAATTAAACTTGCAACATTCTAAAAACTTTTAATTCTCTAGAAGGAGAGAAAGTTCTTATTCTTATGAGTTAATCTTAGACTTAGTTTTTATCTGATGTTAAAATTTATTAAAAATATATCATTCACGTTTTATATAAATAAAAATATAGTTTAATTTAAACTAATTGAAATTTTAATCTTGATGTTTACTAAAATTTCGATCAAATTTCATATAATCATAGATAATTTTAATTCATTTAATTCATAATATTTGTAATTTAAAAACAATTCAATTTTATTAATGTTAGTGTTTCATAGAAAAAAATAATCAGTAAATTTTTTTTAATTAAACTTGCAACATTCTAGAAAATTTTAATTCTCTAGAAGGAGACAAAGTTCAAATTCTAAATTTTCATTTTATTTTCAATTTATATTAAACTTTGTATTATCAGTAAAAACCTATAACAATTTTCTCTTTTATCTTAAATAACAATAAATAATGCTTAATGCAGTTTTTTTAATTATTTCTTGAGTCATGATTTGAACAGAATGAGTCAATCTTAGACTTAGTGAAAACTAACTTAGTTAAAATTATTGAAAATATATCATTCACGTTATATATAGATAAAATATAGTTTAATTTAAACTAATTCTAGTCTATGTACGAATTTCCTATCAATCAATTACGTTTTTAGATAATCAAAGAAATTATAGCATGTACTTTCATAATCTAAACAAACTACAACTAAAAGAATTTTATATATACACAACAATACCTCGTATATTTCGATTTCAATCAGTCCGAATTCACTATAGGACAGTTTGGAATTTTAATGTTGATGATTACTAAAATTTCGATCAAATTTCATTTAAATTTCAACGTTAATGTTTCATAGAAAAATTTAACCAGTGAACTTTTTTTTCATTAAACTTGCAGAAACCTTTATACAATTGTATAGAAAAAGAATTAAAGGCTTCTGGTTTATTACAAATCATTGCATTTACTTCTTCATTATTCATTCATTATTTTTATTTGATAATTAATTTATAATTTAATAAAATTTTCGTAGAAATAATTATAATTAAGATTTGTTAACTAATTATTTTATCAATGATAGTATTATATGTTACAGTTTTTCTCCAATTCATTATTGTTTTGTTAAAAAAATTAAAGATTTTACGAATTTTTGTTAAGATATGTTAGCTAATTATAACAACATTAACAACGTTCTTGATGATTTTAAATTAAAAAACGTTGATTAATCGAAAACTAATTATTTCCAAAAAAATTGTAATATTTTATTTGAAATATATTATAAACATTAATTAATTATATTTCAATTAAAACAAGAAATTATTTCGAGCCATATTGTTTTAAGTTGATTGGATTTTTGAGAAGTTAAATAAATATTAGCTAATTATTATTATAAAAAAATTAACAACGTTTTTGATGATTTAGATAATTGAAAACTTTAACATTTTATTTGAAACTAATTATAAAGATTAATTAATTATGTTTCATTTAAATCAAGGAAATATTTCGATAAGTATAAGAATTAAAAGTTTCTGGTTTATTTCAAATCAATGCTTTCACTTATTTTTTATTTGATAATTAATGTAAAATTGCATGAAATTTTCGTATAAATAATTATAATTAAGATTTTATTAACTAATTATATTATCAATGATAGTATTATATGTTACAGTTTTTCTTCAATTCATTGTTGTTTTGTTAAAAAAATTAAAGATTTTTCGAAATTTCGTTAAGGTATGTTAGCTAATTATAACAAAATTAACAACGTTTTTGATGTTTTTTTTTTAAATTAAAAAACGTTGATTCATCAAAAACTAATTATATCATAAAAATTGTAATATTTTCTTTGAAATTAATTATAAACATTAATTAATTATATTTCAATTTGCTAATTATTATTATATATAAATTTAACTACGTTTTTGATGATTTACTTCACTAAAAATTGTAATATTTTATTTGAAAATAATTATAAAGATTAATTAATTATATCATTTAGAACAAGGAAATATTTTGATAAGTTGATTGAATTTTCGTTAAAATTTAACAACGTTTTTGATTATTTACTTCATTACAAATTGTAACATTTTATTTGAAACTAATTCTAAAGATTAATTTTAAATTACAGCAAGTAAATTGATTTATATTGAATGTGTGGTAAATGAGTGCTCGAAATGTATTATTCCAATTCAATTGTACATAATTCCACGATTCTATATTTACAATTGGAGGTTTCGTGATTTTCGACCGCAAATAAATTGCGGATTCCCGCAAAAGGCAGAAAAAAAGAGAACGAGTAAAGAAGAACACAGCAATCCGTTTAGTGCATAAATCTCGACGGGAGAAGCCTTAACCCACTTGGCATACCGAGTATAAAACCGCAGCAACCGAAACAACAATGCAGGATCGACCGAACGAAAGCAATTAATTGCATTTCGAGACTTCGAAAGAGATGAAAAGTCTTCTAGTGGTAAATCTTGGATTACGGACGCACAGAAGCCTAATTGAAAGTAGCGGATCAAAGGATAGGAGCAACACAGCAAATACAAGAAGAAGCAACAAAAAAAAATGTTGTTTTCGAATTGCGAAGACAATTTTGTACTTTCTAAAGAGATAATTCAAAAAACGGGTCGACGATGCCGAAGGGGAATCGAAGATGAAGAAGAAATTTAATTGCCAATTTCTCGCTCGAAATTATCATCAATCCAGTTTATATTTGTAAATTTTCGATGCAGCCAAGTGGAATAAAACGAATCAACAAAAACTGTTGTTTTATAATCGATGAATTGTTTAATGAAACGAAACTTATAGTAGAGTAATGTTGTAATTCGAGTTAACGGCAAACTCCATTGGACCCTGATTAAACCATGGTTTCCTGTATGCATATTTCATGGAGGTCAGGGATCAAGTGCGGAACGAAATGCGCGCGAATGAAATGTTCCCTACGTGTAAACTGCGTGCGCGATGAATGCTCGAGATAAACAACCTCTTCTGGTGTGCCGCAAAAGAACTGAGAAGAAAGACTACAGCATACTAAACTTTCATCACATCGCACATCTTTTACAATGCACATTACCTTTTTTTTGTTTCTTTCTTAAACCAATTTTGTAGCCTAATCATTTAAGAACTGTAATTTATTAACTTTTTTTATAATAATAACTTATAATTAGTAAATGAAGAAAACAATATCAAGATTCTTCTAAATTATCTCTAATATTAAGTAAAATCTCTTAATCAAATTTTAGTAAAACTTTTAATATTTTTTTATTCTTCTTAAAACTAATCCAACTGAAATAAAATGAATAATTTAATATTTTCTTATTTTTAGTCTAATTTCTTAGTTTTTCATTAATTTCATATATACTTGTTTTCTTTGGACACACTTAAAAACTAGTCCAATTGTAACAAATTTTTAATAGCAAATAGTCATAAATTGTAAATAATGAAAACGATATTTTGCTTCTTATAAAACATCTTCGATTTTGAGTCAAATCTCTTAAATACTTGTCTAATTGTAGCAATACTTACCTTATTTGTAAACATCAATTCTTCTTGCGAATTTCCAATCTTTTGAAGAAAAAACTCTTAAAAACTGATCCAATTGTACTGAAATGTTCAATAATAATTGACAACATCAGTATCTCATAAAAAAATTATATTTTATTTATATATTTACAACACGTTCATAACATAAATGTTATTTCTCATTGAACATAAATAGTTTCAATTGATACGATTTCAAAAATAGGATGACTAATTGTTGTTTTGCATGTTATTCAGGAAATATACGACTTTAACTTATTTTCTTGAACATTTTCTACAATAAATAAATTGAAAGTAAACTAATAAATCCACCGATTTACAAACTCCCGACTTACGAACTTCCGGACTTACGATAAAAAAATAAACTGACCAAACAAAAATTGATAATTTCTTTAATAAAATATAATATTTTGGAAGATTGAAAAGTATTTGTAAGTATTTTGTTCATTTTAATCTATTTTTTCAAATTTATGCAGTCAGTAATTTAACAGATATAAAAGTAAAAACTATTATAAAATATGGTAAGATAAGTTTATTTTTAAAATTCTTCCGACTTACGAACAACCCTTTGGAACGAAACTAGTTCGTAAGTCGGGGCATTTTTTTATGCATTCGACCTGATTTCATATAATTATTTTTCTTTAATTAATACTAGATCATAAACAGAATGAGTAATTGTTGATAACTTTAATAGCGCGAACTAACATTTATTGCATATTATTCAGGAAACAGCGTCTTCTCTGACCTTTTTATTGAATCACAACATAAAGATCCATAAACTGTGTCACATATTTCATCACATTACACAAGATTCTCTCAACAACCGTCACATTATATTCTTTATTAAATCTAAAGCGATAGCAAATTACTGCTGTATTTCAATTTATCATGCAATAAACAATTTAATTAACTTAAATTTAGAGTAAAGTGATAACATAAATATTGTTGTTTTTGTTTTAACGAAAAATAGATTAAGCATTAATTAATTAATCAATTATAAGTTGAACTAAAATTAATACAAATACAGCAATACAAAGTGCGGCTTCGAAAAATGATGATTCACTACAGTCCGCTTTGAAAATGTCAAAACAAACCATATTTTCAGTGAACAAAATTAAAAGAAATGAACACATTTATAATATCAATTTTTTGACGTTTTTATTGAAAGTGACAGCTGTCATTTAAACTTACCCATAGTTTGAAAACTGCTATTTTAAAGTCCTCGATTAGTCCGGTTTCGTCAATAGCTCCGTATCAACCAAACAAAAATATAAATTCAATTGATTCATAAGGTATAGGTAAAGAACGTATCCAAAATTATACATAAAAGATAGTTTGTATTGCGAATCAATTGTGGTGCATAACATTTTTGACGTTTTGAAACAAGATGACAGCTATCTTTTAACGCGACCCATAGGTTGAGAACTGCAATTCGACTCTAGTACTATTGCGATCCAACTATTTATGACATAAAATTTGACGTTTTGATTCAAAGTGACAGCTGTCATTTAGAAATTTAATGCGGCTCATAGGTTGACAAAAACTGTTCTATACATTCCAGCTTCTTTTTTAAAAGTCCTCGATTGTTCCAGTTTCGAACAGTGCGGGATATTGGCGTAACCGATTACTCGCTCTAAGTATGATTAAAATGAGATTCCAATAGATTTATGGAGCTCCGTTTTTCGGGTCAACCAAAAGAAATACGATCAACTGTTAATTCTATTGATTGAAAAGGTGTAACTAACGCAAGGATATAAAAATAATGTTCTATTATACATAAAATATAGTTTTTATACTCTATACCAGCGTATTTTGCAGATCGACTCATTATATTCGTCTCTAGTTGTATTGTGACTCAATTATTATATTTGAAATTTTTGACGTTTTGACGCAAGATGACAGCTGTCATTTCAAAATTTAACGAAATCTATAGTTAGAGAAGCTCTGTTCTATACAGTATAGTCTCCTTATGTGCTGTTTAGTTTCACGCGGATTTAAAGTCTTTAATTAATCCGGTTTTGAACAAGGATATTGTCAGAACCGTTTACTCGCTTTAAGTATGATTAAAATGAGATTTTAATGGATTTATGGAGCTCCGTTTTTCATAGCAGCCAATGAAAAAGTCAATTTCAACTGTTAATTTTATTGATGGATGAGGTGTAGCTAATGAACAGAAGAATTATCGGTTATACACAAAACATCGTTTTTATCCTCAATACCAAAGTTTTTTAAGCGACCTAACATATTCAATTCTAGTTGTATTGCGACTCAATTATTATATTTGAAATTTTTGATGTTTTGACGTAAGGTGACAGCTGTCATTTCAAAATTTAACGAAATCCATAGTTTGAGAAGCCCTGTTCTATACAGTATAGTCTGCTTGTGTGCTGTTTAGTTTCACGCGGATTTAAAGTCTTTAATTAATCCGGTTTCGAACAAGGATATTGTCAGAACCGATTACTCACTCTAAGTATGATTAAAATGAGATTTAAATGGATTTATGGAGCTCCGTTTTTCATATCAGCCAATGAAAAAGTCAATTTCAACTGTTAATTCTATTGACGGATGAGGTGTAGCTAATGAACGGAAGAATTATCGGTTATACACAAAACATCGTTTTTGTCCTCAATACCAAAGTTTTTCAAGCGACCTAATTATTTAACACATCAAATTTGACGTAAAGTGACAGCTGTCATTTCGCAAACTGTCAAAATACGATTTTAAATGATAATTCTATTAATTCATATTCAGCTCTAATTGTATTGCTACCAAATTATTTGGAACATATTTTTTTTGACGTTTTGACACAACGTGGCAGATGTCATTTCGCAACCCATTAACGCGACTCATAGATTGACAACCTCTGTTTTATACAGTGCTGTTTATTGTTATGCGCTTTTAAATTCCTCGATTAGTCCGGTTTCTATATATTGGCGGAACCGATTACGAATAAAATGAGATTTGTATAGATTTATGGAGCTCCGCTTTTAGTGTCAGCCAAACAAAAGAAAATACGAATTCAACTGTTAATTCTATTGATTGATAAGGTGTAGCTAATGAACGGATCCGAAAAGAATTCTCGCTCGGGCATGTATGTTGTTCGCGCTCTATTTACTTTCTTACAAGATCAGATTTCCTGTTACGACACTCATTATGCGCCGATTTAAATTCCTCGTATGTGCGCCATTCGATACTGGGCGACGTGTGTTCCGGTATTTTATTTCATTATCATATTTATTTATACTTAAATGTTTATTTTACCTTCTTTAACTTCTACCGCAAATTATGAGGCGATCTTCGTTAATTTCGACCGATTTACAACCTGTTACCAACTCTCGCAACTGCAAATTACACCCATCCTGCATCATAACATAAACTATCATTTGTGCCGCAGCAATTTGCATACATTGAACGCGCTTATAATCCAATATTTCATCATGCTCCGATCTTCAATTAATAGAATCCGATAAGCGTTATTCGCAAATCCTTAATCACAGTTCGACAACTTTACACACACATTAACAATTTACATTTTAAGTACAAGAACAATTATTTTACCATCAACTCGGATTATAGAGTTCACCCAGTAATCTAGTTCTTAATGAAAAGCAGCAATCGATCCATTGAATCGTACCATAATCATAGTCATTATTATAATGCGAAACCGTGCGATCTTAATTTATGATTCGTATCTTCGAGATTAAATGCCGACGAGGATTTCGTGCATTTTATAATAAACTTTCTCAAAAGGTACCGCATCTTTCTTAATTTTTTTTTATGTCGGACAAGAAGTGGGCCAATTTCGGAAATTTTGTAATTTATTCCACATTTCACTGCCTTTGAAACCAGAAATAGTTTACAGGTGAGCAGATTCATTAGAAGAAGTGGAATGAATTCTGTCTACCAGAAAATTATAGGTAATTTGAACAAGTTTTGAATGCAAACTGATTTATAAATTCCTGCCTTAAAGTTTTTTTCTCTATTTAAATTCACAATCTTAGAAATGATTGATGACTGAATAATTTCTTTAATTGATATCATTTTACAAATTATTGGACTTACTGCATAGTGAGAAATATGAAAATTAGTTGGATATGAAAAGGGACAAAAATACTTTTTTAAATTTAGCATTCATGTCTTCGTTTAATTATTGTTAATTTTTTTCTTATAATTGTATAAAAAAAAAGTATATATTGCTTGTTATCAATAGTTTATGGAAATCTGTTGGAAACCGGACTAATCGAGGAACTATTTTTTTAGAATTATTTTTTTAATATTACTCAAAATCGGAGTAGCGAATCCGGACTGATTGAAGCCGCACTATGCGAGGTATAGCTGTACTTCCTTCGTCGTGAGAATTATGAAAATTGGTAGTCCAAGAGGCTTTGAAAAGGAACAGAGGTCGGTTTTTAATGAAGTCATTGTTCTTCGTCTACTCGTTTAATTGTTTCTCGATCGACGTATAACGAAACTTCGTGATGTCGCCGTTCGGATTATAGCCGTTAAGTGAATATTCATTAATCAATTGGACAGTACAATGGATCTCTCTTCTCCATTTAGGCGCAAATCGTTGAATTAATAACTCGCGTTTATTTTAAAACTGTCGATTGAAATTGGAGGATATCGACCAAAATTGATGGTTTCACCATAAATCTTCGTGACTCGGCATTCGAAACAACGTATTATTATGGAAAACGATTTGAATTATTTGAATCATGATTGATACTCTCAACTCCAATATTTAATAACATGTTTAATTCAATTTTATTCATTTTTTTTTTCAATAATTGTATAATATAAATCATTGGAGAATTTAGTGTTTTAATTTGGATTTCAATGGAAAAGTGAATCAAATAATTGTTATTTATATTATATAAATTCGATATTTAATAATAATTTTAATTAAATTTCATACATTTTTCTAACAATTTAATAACCTAAAACAGTGTTTCTCAATCTATGGACAATTATGGGTAGCGTTAAATTTTGTAATCGATCTCAAAATGACAGCTGTCACCTGCCATAGTACAACTACAGTAAGTTTCTGAGATCATATTAAAATTTAGTTGTTTTTATTTCTGGATTTAAATAGTAAAATTAATCAAATAAGTGTTAATTTGTAGCACATTTTATAATGAATATTTAATAATCTAAATCAGCGTCAGCCGCCAATTAATATTGGGTCGTGAAATGACACATTGTGTCAAAATGTCAAAATTTTGTATGTTAAATAATTGGGTCGCAGTACAACTACAAACAAATATTTTGAGTTGCGCTGCAAAACATGTTGAGAAACACATGAGATCATTTAAGAACTTACTTATTTTTAATTCTTGTAACAGATTTTATTGCTCAAAGATAAAAATATGGACGTCACATGTATTATTTATTTAATAATCAAGTTAGATACTATATTTTCTAGGTCAGAAAGACCTATGGTCTAAATCAGCGTTTCTAAAACTATGGGCAATAATGGTTTGTTAAATTTGCAATGGATCACTAAATGACATCTATCATCTTATGTCAAAACATCAACATTTTTATGTAATATCGCGTAATGACAGCTGTCACCTTGCGACAAAATGTCAAAACTTGTATGTTATAAACAGTAACAGCGACAAAAATGTTGACAAACACTGATCTAAATCACATAAAGATTTAGTTACTTTTTTTCTTTAGTTGAATGGTAAGATTAATAAAATAAACGTTAATTTTTAGCAGATTCTAAATGTAAAGAGAAAGTTATGTTAATTTTTAAGTCATGTTTTAAGTCAATTTATTTTTCTAATAAAAATCATAGAAAATTTGAAGTTATGTTGAATTATGGATGTCATTATTATAGTAAAAATAGTAAATAGTAAATTGAATGAAATAAAATGACAGACAGCAAAAGTATTGCACATATTCAAAGAATATTGCTGCGTTCTCTTGTCAATCAAGCACTCCGCTTCGACAACAATAATCTATTAACCTAGATGTAGGAAACATTAGCCCATAGAGTAATGAGAAAGAGCGGATATGTTCCTGATAAGGAAGACAGAAAGCTGCTGCTGCTGCCGCCGTTTAACAACTGGAACTTACTAAATAAGCATTGAATCGCGACTCCTTCCAATCGCGTCCTTCTTCTCCGACCCATCATCATTATTCCTCGCGAACAATGCTGCTGCAAGTACGTATCCGATGCAATGTAACCTAGTCTCAGCAAAAAGGAGAAAATTCTTATATACAACAACAACAAAAAAACACAGAAGAAATGTTTGTATTCGTTTCGAAGAGATGATGCTATCACTTACAAAAACAATCAAATCAACAACTATAATCAAGATTCTTCTAACCCGAATATGTCTATTATATTATTAAAATATTTCTATAAAGAGAATTATGAATACAATGCTCATTTTTTTTTTCATTATGTTTGCGTTCAATTTAATGGCTTCCAGCGATGACCGAACTGCAGGTCGATAATTAAAGCGATGCATTTCCAAAGCTTTTATTGTTTGGGAAACAGTAATTTGTTGCTTGCATTGTTCGAGGCAGAGAATCGGCAACGATCTGAACGAATAATTTTCCCCCGAGACAATCGCTTACGCAACGCTCGGATAATTGGTAATTGCATATAATATTAGTTCAGGCCATATATATATATATATATTTCTATTTGCATATACGATAAAATGCGGTAACATGTAGAAAGCAGGCGAAATGAACAGTTTTCGAACTGAAACCGTCGCAATATTATCTGTTTTTTTGTTGTTATAATATAGAAGGAAGCGTTGCGTAACGTGCAAGGAACACGAACGAACGAGTGTGTATCGGAAAAGTCGGCATTCTCTTCAGGCTAATTAAGATTTCAATAAAAGGAACGTGCCATTAAGCCGTGTACACGCAAAGTGTGCCAAATGAACGAGATAAACGCTTAATTACAGCGCAGGAAGAATACATAATTAATTAGTGGAAATTAATAGATGTTTCGAGGAGAAGAGATGAAGAAACGCTCGGACGGAGCAACGAAGGCTGGGCTTTTAAACGTACGTATATTTGTGTCTTGTATTTCTTCTTTTTGTGAGGAATTATCGATAGTCCGAGAGCGCGTGCATGAACGCGCGAATGTTTTATGGTGAAAGTTTTATATGCGAACACACCCAGCCATTTATGGATACTACAAATTGGAGAATTTCACACGAGCCTCTCGAGAAGTAATCATAAAGATTATAGACGTGGTATTAAGAAGATGCAAGGGACTCTTCTTCATCCGGGAAACAATTCCAATTGTTTATTAACAGTAAATGCACTTCAATGATGCGACGTATACCAAAAAACAAAAAAATAAAAAAGATGCAAACGGGGAAACTTTCACGTCTCTTCTCATTGCAATTACTCAAGTAATTAAAGAAGATGTTCCTGTCCGTTTTATAATTGATTTTTGGATTTTCCATTTAACGTCGTAAATTCACGAAAACAACTTAATTACAAGAATATTTGTAAAATTATTAATAGAATGAAATTAGAAATTTATATGTAAAATCATATTTACCAAGTCACATATATGTCCCATATGTTCGTGTTTTTTGTTATAAATTGTATTATTTATTATTACTGTCACTTTTTTGCTCTTGCTTCTACTTTAAAAATAATTATTTACTTTTTAATTGCTGTTTAACTATCATTTATGGAATTGCAGGTTGAAGAAAATATCCACATCCGACAACTCTCTTTTAATTTAATGTAATACTATTCAAGCCACTCGTAACATCAGTGCTGTATACGGAGATGGTTTTGTTAAGAAGACGATTTTCATGACTTTATCAAGGAGAGTTTAGTAGATCTTTTCAAGAAAACAGCCTCCAAACAACACGTGAATTAGCGAACGAACTCGTAGATAGTGCTGAATCATTTGGAATCAATGAGAAAAATTCCAGAAGTTTCGGTTAGGAAACGAAAACAGCAAAATGCGTTGTTGCATGTACTTCTTTGCTTGCTTGATAGCTTTTGCTCAGCATCGACTATTTCACAGGGTATGGAAAATGGTGCATTTGAACATGAAACAACGATATTAATGAATGAATAAAGAAATAAAATTTGGTTCGTGTCAAAGGTTTTTATTTTCGATGAATAGAAAAAAATATTGAAAATGAAGCAGATTACATAAACTATTATTTTATTTACATATATAATTGTTATTTCAATAAAAAATTCACTTAAAAAGCGCACGAACTTATTGGACAACTCAATAGTAATTTGTATAATTGTAATTGTATTAAGGTAATAAAGCTTATGAGAAAAGTTGTAATTTATTTTATTAATCGTCACAGGGGATGATAAATGGTGCATATGAACATGAAACAACGATAATAATGAATGAATAAAGAAATAAAATTTGGTTCGTGTCAAAGGTTTTTATTTTCGATAAATAGAAAAAAATATTGAAAATGAAGCAGATTACATAAAATATTAGTTTATTTACATATATAATTGTTATTTCAATAAAAAAATCACTTAAAAAGCTCACGAACTTATTGGACAACTCAATACTAATTTGTATAATTGTAAATGTATTAAGGTAATAAAACTTATGAGAAAAATTGTAATTTATTTTATTAATCGTCACAGGGGATGAAAAATGGTGCATTTGAACATGAAACAACGATAAGAATGAATGAATAAAGAAATAAAATTTGGTTCGTGTCAAAGGTTTTTATTTTCGATAAATAGAAAAAAATATTGAAAATGAAGCAGATTACATAAAATATTAGTTTATTTACATATATAATTGTTATTTCAATAAAAAAATCACTTAAAAAGCTCACGAACTTATTGGACAACTCAATAGTAATTTTTATAATTGTAAATGTATTAAGGTAATAAAGCTTATGACAAAAGTTGTATTTTTTGACTAATCGCCATTTGACAAGTAATTTGTAGTAACTAAATCAAGTTTAACTAGTTTACAAGTAAATTCAATAGGAAAATCCTAAAGCTAAATTACAAATATCCTTCAGCTCAACTCTACGAACTTGTTCCCTTCCCCAGTGTTACAGATTTTATAATTTTATACTTCAAGGAAAATTAGCTCTAAGAATCCAAATACATAACCATCACACCCTTTTTTATTCAAACTTCCTCCCAGTAGTTGTCTTAGGCTAAAACCAAAAACAAAAATCCCATTCCCTCCAGCCAAACTGGTGCAAAATCTAGAAACTGATGTTTCCATATTCAATGATCTGATTCAAAACATAAATCCATTCTTTCTGTAATGTCTTTCTATTTCCATTTCTTAATGTGTATGTATCTGTCTCCAATAATGTGTAAAATGTTTAACTTGTGTTCTCTAAAATGTGTATCTTTAAACTGTGTATTATCCAATAATCCTCATAATGTATTTTTTTTATTAACAAGATCTGTGACTCATAAACTGCATACTGAAAAAGCTAAGGCTTAAGCAGTATGACTACCCATGTATAACCAAATATGTAACCAAAATCACACATATCAATAAACATTTGAAACTAACTAAATTCAATAAAAAATAATATTAGTATAATTACTATTTTAGGTGATAATTAATGCCAAAATTACCAAAATTTAATTATTTTTGTAATATAAACTACTTATATTTCAGTATTTATCAAATAACTTTTAGTATTTTCATTAATTATAATATTACGTAAGAATTTAAGCTAATTGTATATATTTGTATACAAAGTCTACTAACTTATTAACAGATATTTAAATAATATTGAAATAAATATATATATAGATTCTACATCCACTTTATATTTAATTCAACCCCATTATAACTCAAGCAATATTAAGATAATTTCGTAGGAGTCGAAAAGATAAGTATACTAATAGACTAGTTGCAAAGATAAAACTTATATCTTTAATTTGATTGTTTGATAACCCAACTACCTTACGTAGTTGTTGAATAATTCAATAAAATGTGAAGACATCATAAGAACTTTCATCATTGACATATTTGACAGTTTGTAACAGGCGTCATTTCTCGGTTAGTTCATAAATTGCACGATGATGAAGCTCTTCGTATGCAATAATGAAGATTCACAATTTTCGAGTTATTAACGAAAAACGCAAAAAAAATATAACTTTTACTTAGTTTTCAAAATCCATATATTGCTATGCTAGAATTTTGTTCATCGTCGAAAGTTTGCAGTTTATGATTTATATTAATTAGTAATTAGTTTATCCATAAATTTAAAAGAAAATGTATACTGCATAGCTAAAAATTCCTACTAAATCTTAAGACCAACGCTGCAATTACAGACTTAAGATTAATAAAAATTATGTACATTGTAAATCAAAATTATTTATTGCACGTCAAACTCAGACAGTCACCTTTTTGTAAGTCAATTAATCAGAACAAAAAAAAATCCTATACTAATTATGTATGTGCACAGTTAATTAAAATTTAATTACTATCCTCGTGTAAAACGAAGAAAGAATCCTATGGAAAGTATGGATATTAGTTTTAACTCTTCAATTACCAACAAGTGTTTTGCTACAAAGAAATGTCTTAACGCCAAATAGAAAATTGAAGTGAACAACGAAAGTAATAGAAATAAAACAACAACATTAATTATTTGTCAATGTTCCATTTGTTTTCTAAATTTTAATGCTTAATGAACAATGATGTCAAAGCAAATATTAAAAAACATCATTAATTACTTCAGTAATTAACGATACAAAAAAAATATTTTGTTTAAAAAAATAATCAATTTAATTCCATGCAATTATCATTATTTATTCATGGTTTATTTACTGAGTTAATAATTAAATTAATAACGAAAAACTGTACATTTTTATATATATTTACATGACTTAATTAAGTTATATTACGACTTTCTAACTTTTGTTTTAAATCAAACCAAGATAATCCAATATCTTCTTTTTTTATGTCATAATAATTCTATTCACAATCTGTTCATCAATGTGAACATTGAGTAAATTTAAGATCACAGTTGATATTAAATGGATAATCTTTCTCGGTGGATAGTTACCATTATGATGATTTTGAAGATTAATAATTACTTAAATATATATATTAAATCAATGCAAAAAGTCCAAAAGTTTGGGTTATGGATCCTTCATAAGCTCAACAAAATGCGTTGTTGCATGTTCTTGACAGCGTCTCTCATTTCTCATCATTAATCATCACAGGGAATAAAAAATGGTGCCTTTGTGTGAACATGAAACAATAAAATGAATGGATAAATAAAGATCAGCATGCGTCAAACAAAATTTGATTCATGACAAAAAATCAAGGTTTTTATCGTCGAGGAATGGAACAACTTCCGGAAAGCTGGCAGAAAATTATTGAAAATGATTTTGAACATTAATAATTACTTAAATCTTTATAGTAAATCTAGTGGTTTGCAACGCTTCAGCCTGTTTGTGGTTTCACTGTTGTAGAGTAGGCCAATAGCCAAAACATTAGTATGTGACTCCAGTCTATCTTGGTATCTACTACTAAATGTTGGTATTGTATCCTCGACCATATCTATATGAAGATCTTCGTGTATTTGTTTATTCCTGACGAACCATGGAGCCTTGATAATGTTTTTTAGGCATTTAGATTGGAACCTTGTATAATTTGTATGTTCGATTTACTGGCCGCACCCCACTATTGGATACCATACGTTTTTCCTAGAAGCCAGTAGAGTTTTATAACCATTATTTCTAATAGCTCCCTCTTAGCCTGAATGTGATCTTTCCAGGTGAGTCTTCTGTCTAGATCAGTGATTCCCAAAGTGGTCTATATCGACCCCCAGGGGTCTATGACAACCTGCAATTTCCAGGTGAGTCTTCTGTCTAGATCAGTGATTCCAAAGTGGTCTATATCGACCCCCAGGGGTCTATGACAACCTGCAAGGGGTCTACGTCAGCGAAAAAAAAATTTGGGGGTCCATGAAATGAAAATGGGGGTCCACGATAGTGGATCTCAACATACACTGATAGTACCTATTTACTATCTATTATACTATCTTATAATATAAATACTTATACAAATTATATAAATTTGAGTGTTAGATTGTATGAATCTCTTCAATTAGTCATTGATGCAGTAAACCGAATCCGAAGCAACGCGTTGATACTATCAATTACTCCTTCACACTGAAGTAGGGTGCAAAGCCTTATGTTTGACAAGATTTTTTTTGCACTTTTTGAGACTATTTAGAATTTCTGGATACTAAAGATAAAAATAAATTTGATTAAAACAAAGTCCATCTTATCAGCGTTTCTTGCCAGTAGTTAAACTAATGAAGCAAAATATTGGACGGGGCTAATTTTCCCAGTTCCCCAATTTGTCACAGACAAACTGCCAGGAAGACGACGTTTCAACAACCTACGTTCAACATTTAAATGCCCTCTATTCAGATTTAGAAACTAGGTTTGAGGACGTTTTGACTATGGTAATACCACCGATGGATGACATAGAAGAAACGAATGTCATAATACAAG
>NW_017096623.1:0-7430 GCF_001412225.1 Nicrophorus vespilloides
TTATGAAACTCTAATGCTTTCATGAGCGTTGTGTAATAGTTGTATAGCATATAAATAGCTTTTGCGGAAAGTTTTAATTAAATTTTGATTAGAATTAGTTCGTATGGTCGTGTTAGGGGGTTTGTGGAGGTGAGGTTGTGGCCATGTGTGCATTTTTAAACAGTTTTGCTCGGATTTTCGCTTCGTTCCAAGTTCATCGAACATCGGTGAGGGAGGGAAAGTGGAAATACGTGTATTTGCTGGATTGCAATGGAAATCAATGTGCACGCCGCGCAAAATCCCCCAGACCCCCCATAAATACACACGACAAAAAATAAAAAAGCAGAAGTAAAGGGAATTACATATTTATTTGAACTTTCCGTATGAAAGTCTGCACTGATAATTCATTTAAAAAAAATTACCTGTTATTATTTGTATTCCTTTATTAATACAATAAATTTGTTTTGTTTGAAACGTGCATTGCATTTAGTGAATGAAAAGAAAAGAGAAATGCATAAACGAATATTGTACAAATTATTACCACTTAACATGAAAATAAAGCTTTTCTATGCACCGAATCCTTAAAACTGAAACATCAAAGCTTTAACTTATTTCATTATATTATATAACTTTCATTTTACAAATTATTCCACTTTTTTTGAGTACGTATCTTTGAACGTTGAATCTATTATTACGAACGTGAATTTTCTTTCGTAATGAATGTTGAATACTTTGCTATGAACATTTAGTTTGCTTCGAAATTCCGTTTGTTAATATAAGTCTTTTACTACGATCTTAATTATAATTGACCACTTGTGAAAGTTTTCTATTTTCCACTTGAAATAATAATTATTTTAATTTCATTATTTTCTACGCGTCGGATCCTTGAAAGTAAAACATCAAAGCTTTTAATTATTTCATTATATTATAAAACGTTAATTATACAAATTATTTCACGTTTTTCATTTAATTTGATTCATTTTAATAAGACAATTACTACGTGAACGTTAAATACGTATGTTACTTTGAGTACGTAAGTATGAACATTCAGTACATTACTATGACTATTGAATACGTTATTACGAAATTTCGTAGTTTTATATATGTCGAATCCTTAAATGACCTTAACGTTAAATACGTATGTTGCTATGAACTTTCAGTACGTAACTATGAACAATGAGTATGTTACTATGAACATTGAGTACATTACTATGATTATTGAATATGGTATTACGAAATTTTGTAGTTTTATGTATGTTGAATCCTTAAAACTGAATCATCAAAAGCTTACCTTAGGATAACATGAACATTACAAGCTTTACTATAAGTGTTAAACACGTATGTTGCTATAAACTTTCAGTACTTAACTATGAACATTGAGTATGCTACTATGAACATTGAGTACATTACTATGACTATTGAATACGTTATTACGTAATTTCGTAGTTTAATATATGTCGAATCCTTAAAACTGAAACATCAAAGGCTTACCTTAAGATAGCATGATCATTATAAGCGTTAATACGTATGTAAATATGAACTTTCAGTACGTAACTATGAACATTGAGTGTGCTACTATGAACGTTGAGTACATTACTAAGCCTATTGAATACGTTATTACATAATTTCGTAGTTTTAAATATGTCGAATCCTTAAAACTGAAACATCAATGGCTTACCTTAGGATAGCATGATCATTACAAACTTTACTATAAGCATTAAATACGTATGTTACTATGAACTTTCAGTACGTAACTATTAACAATGCGTATGTTACTATGAACATTGAGTACATTACTATGACTATTGAATACGTTATTCCGTAATTTCGTAGTTTAATATATGTCGAATCCTTAAAACTGAAACATCAAAGGCTTATCTTACGATAGCATGATCATTACAAGCTTTACTATAAGCGTAAAATACGTATGTTACCATGAACTTTAAGTACGTAACTATGAACAATGAGTATGGTACTATGAATATTGATTATGTTTTTACAAAATTTGGAGTTCTCTATATATATGTCGAATCCTTAAAACTGAATCATCAAAAGCTTACCTTACGATAGCAAGATCATTGCAAGCTTTACTATACGTATTAAATACGTATGTTACTATGAACTTTCAGTACGTAACTATGAACAATGCGTATGTTACTACGAACATTGAGTACATTACTATGATTATTGAATATGTAATTACAAAATTTCGTAGTTTTATATATGTTGAATCCTTAAAACTGAAACATCAAAAGCTTACCTTAAGATAGCATGATCATTACAAGCTTTACTATAAGCGTTAATACGTATGTCTATGAACTTTCAGTACGTAACTATGAACATTGAGTATGCTACTATGAACTTTGAGTACATTATTATGACTATTGACTACGTTATTACGTAATTTCGTAGTTTTATATGTCAAATCCATAAAACTGAAACATCAAAGGCTTACCTTACGTTAGCATGATCATCACATGCTTTACTATAATCGTTAAATACAAATGTTACTATGAACTTTCAGTACGTAACTATGAACAATAATTATCTTACTATGAATATAGAGCACGTTATTACGAAATTGCTATGATTGTTTGTTGCTATGATTACTATAACTATGTTTTCTAAGTCGAATCTGTCATGCATTCGAAAGTATTCCTTAAATAATACAATTCAGAAAAATAAAAAGAAGTGACAATATAATGTGTAAAGTTGTATCTGAAATACAAATATTTGACTATTTTTATAACAGTCGAATTCTTTTTTGTATTTAATTTTTGTATAGTATGGATGCATTCAAGAAAATAAGTTAACTAAATTTATTTGGGTATATATTTTTTTTGTTGGTTTCGAGTGCTTGCGTTTCTGGTGTTTGGATGATAAATTTGTTTTGTTTGAAGTGTGCATCCGTGCAACGCGGTGCACTGCATGCAGTGCACATGCATGGATGAAGTAGAGTGGCTGCGAGCCCTGAAAAGGGAGACACAGAGAGCGGTTTCAGGATGATTCCCGGCATTATAAATCAGGCGTATATCTAGTGCACACAGGGTGGAAAGGCATTATTCGAAAGCTGGGGCGCGTCAGCTGCACATGCAATGTTGTTGTTGTTGTAGTAGTAGTAGGAGACGTAGTATATAGTACATGTAGTATAGCGTGGGCGGCTGTGGAGGCGGTGGTTGTAGTAGTAGTAGTATAGTAGTAGTAGTACGGGAAAGATGAAAAGTGGGGAGGCAGTGCGATCGTCCACGCGCAACTCGGGAGGCCAATGGGGGCGGCTCGGAACGGCCAAGGTCGCTGCTGATGCCCAGGGCCTATCAAGGTCACACAGGTGCTCGGCCTGTAAGAAACATTACGACTATCTTGATATCGATTCGTATGCCTCCGCGCCCCGCCGCCACCTTCCAACAGCCATACAAACAGAAAACAACCCCTTCAACAATATTTCGCATCCAGTAATTACACTTGCATCTGTGTTATTGCAAAAACCACCTCGTCATCATCATCATCATCGTCGTCGATGTTATAGCTCGATTGCTCGTCTTCTACGCCACAAGAACAACCTTCCTAATTAACATCATTTATTAATTACATCGAACGCCTTGCAAATCCACGAGCAGATAATCGATGAACCTCGTAAATAATGGGTTCGCGTTTTAATTAAACATCAATTCCCGATGATTATTATTGCCATCAATCAATTCCCAACCTTCTGCAATTAGACACGACGCTGCTCACTACAACATCAATTACTCTAAATATTATAGTGCACCTATCGTTCAACAGAAATCATTAAAACTACTGGACATGAACTACTTTAAAAATTATTATACAACTTTAACTATTTCATAACTTCATGACAAAGCTCTTGTTTCTTAAAAGAAACTTGTTACTCTTGCAAATTATCAACCAAAAAACTTATAGTAATGGATATTTTATTTATTTATAAATTACATAAGCGAGAAAGTTCCATGAATATTATACTAACATAATTAATTAAAGAAAGTTGAAAAAATCAAACTGTTGTTACATTAAAATAACTTTTTTTCTTTTAAATTGTTGAAAGAAAAAAAAAGTTTTATTAATATACATTTAATTATTAATATTTGTAATTTATAAACGTGTTATTAAAATTTATGTAATTAATATATCTTTATTATAAACATGTAATTTTCTGGAATTTTAGATGTAGGAAGTTCAGTGTTCTTGTAATGATAATTAGCGTAACTACATCACTTGTATGTAGCGACTTGCGAAATACACGAAGTGTTAATAACGTTTCATGATGCAATTTGCAACTTATGTTTCAAACAAGAATGTTGAGTAGTCTTATTTGATTGCATAACATAATTGTACAGTTCATGAGGTTTATTTATTATAACTCTAAATTATGTAGACGAAAGCGATTTATTGATGCCATTCCAAAAATTATAATTAAACATAATACATTTTAAATTGGAGCCTATTAATTATTTATAGGTTTTACTAAAACAATGATTTTAAGCAATATGTACGTTTTTATGAACTGAACTAAACTAAACGTATTTTACTAAGAATATTGAGTACGTTACATAGTTGTATATATTATTATGAATTTTGAGTATTTTACTATAAACGTTGCGATATAGACTTATCTTATTTGCAAATTTACTATAAAAATTGAGTACGTTTCTATTAATTTCGGTCTGGCACTGTGAATATTGAGTACTTAACTTTGAACATTGACACAATTATTATGAACATTGAGTTTTTTTTTTCAATTAACATTGAATATGTTACTATAAACTATTTACTACAAACTTTGAACTTTCAGTACGTTACTGTGGATATCGAGTACGTAACATTGAAAATTGACTCAATTATTATGAACGTTGAGTTTTTTTTCAATTAACGTTGAATATGTTACTGTAAACTATGTACTGCAAACTTTGAACTTTCAGTACGTTATTGTGAATATTGAGTACGTAACTTTCAACATTGATTCAATTATTATGAACGTTTAGTTTTTTTTTCAATTAACATTGTTACTATAAACTATTTACTACAAACTTTGAACTTGCAGTACGTTACTGTGAATATTGAGTATGTAACTTTGAACATTGACACAATTATTATGAAAGTTGAGTTTTTTTTTTTCAATTAACATTGAATATGTTACCATATGTTACTATAAACTATTTATTATAAACTTTGAACTTTCAGTACGTTAACGTGAATATTGAGTATCTAACTTTGAACATTCACTCAATTATTATGAACGTTGAGTTTTTTTTCAATTAACATTAAATATATTACCATATGTTACTATAAACTATTTATTACAAACTTTGAACTTTCAGTACGTTACTGTTAATATTAAGTACGTAACTTTGAACATTGACTTAATTATTATTACCATACCATATTTTACTATAAACTATTTACTACAAACATTGAATTTTCAGTTTTGAACAATGATACAATTATTAAGAACGTTGATTTTTTATTAACATTGAATATGTTAACATATGTTACTATAATCTATTTACTACAAACTTTGAACTTGCAGTACGTTACTGCGAATATTGAGTACGTAACTTTGAACATTGATTCAATTATTATGAACATTGAATTTTTTTGCAATTAACGTTGAATATGTTACTATAAACTATGTACTATAAACTTTGAATTTGCAGTACGTTACTGCAAATATTAAGTACGTAACTTTGAACATTGACTCAATTATTATGAAAGTTGAGTTTTATTTAATTAATATTGAATATGTTACCATATGTTACTATAAACTATTTACTACAAACTTTGAACTTGCAGTACGTTACTGCGAATATTGAATACGTAACTTTGAAAATTGACTCAATTATTATGAACGTATTTTTAATATGTTACAATGAACGTTAAGTCCTTTACTTTTCGTTAAATACGTAAGTATGGATATTGAGTACTTTACTTTGAATATTGTGTACGTTACTACGAAATTTCGTTGTTGATATGAATGTCTGTTACTACATGTTGAGTATGGTGGTATGAATACAGAAGCGTATTAATACTGAAAGTACGGTTTTAAAGGCATTGATTATAATTCTGTTTGCAACAACAATCCGTCTCTATTATTATAATGCTGAGAGTAATAATATGCGAGGTAGGATAATTGGAGGCGGCCTGCGCGTTTATGGGCCCGTAAATAATAATCACACGAAATCTAGATTAAACACTAAACATTTGGTGGCGGTTAATAACCACGTGCACGTTGTAATATAATTTAGTAGTCTACGCAAGTATTAAACGCGACAAAAACCGTGCTGTTTACGCGTCCGGTCATGTGGTGGTGAGGGAGAGGAAGGACGGTGGTGGTTGTGCCGAGGAAATAAATGGCTCTGGACGGATTAAATTAGTCATTAAATGGAGGATTTGTGGACGTAATAGCCGGTGTGTACATAAAATCAGGTCCGCATTGTATAAATGTAAATGCGTCTGTTAATCTGCGACCGGTTAATTATTCAAAATAATGCAGAACGACGCAACAGTCCTCTTCCAAAACGCCACCGCCTCCAACAATGTTATTATTGCGATGATGAAGTGAGCCGATGATTGAGTTGATTTTCATACGCTCCGAAGCGATTTCCTTCCTTTCAATGATATTAAATTAGACCAAAAAAAAAGAGGGTAGTTCTCTACTTTTTATTTTGAGAGAAGAAGAATGATTAATCGATCCGTCGAAAGTCCCAAACGACTATTTAAATAAGCATTGGAAAGCTTTTAAGGAAATGTACTCCGTTAATGATTAATCGCCGAATGGGCCATATCACGGGACAATGGAAACAAGGGGTGGAATTAATTGCTACCCATCCCCACAGACGACCGCCGCAATAAATCAAGGGAAGCAATGAACATAATTTTTGGTAACGAACGAAGAGAAACGGAAAGTAGGTTACGGGGAGTAATAAAAGTGGAAGTAGAAAAATACATACGTACGTACACCTGGCTTAAGCTTAATTAATGTTTATAGTCGTAGTAACCCGTTCGGGCGGAAAAGGTAAATCGTCTTGGTTTTGCAACGAAGTTTGGCACGCGATTTCTTTTTTTTTTTTTACTTCCATGTATTTTGCGAAGTTTGTGTATTTTCTATTCCGTTTTGATTGCGCATGCAACAACCCCGTCACAAATGAGGGGGTGGCTTTTTCGATTGTTGGCGCCACAAGTAATTCATCGGATTTGTCAACGAACCAAACGACAACTTTAAGAAAGAAAATAAAACAGCCACAAAATTTTAGAGAAATTTATTATAGATTCACTTGCATTTAAAAATTTTAAAAGCTTTCCTAAAAATTATGAATAGAATTTAAATTTCTAATGAGAAACTATTTAAAATTCAAAATTTTTAATCATATATTTCTCAATAGAAAAATCAAAGCAAATTTAAAATCAAATCAAATGATTACGTTATAATGAACAAT
>NW_017096623.1:7444-28393 GCF_001412225.1 Nicrophorus vespilloides
CGTTGAGTAGGTTACTGTCCATAGTACTGAGTACTTTAATAAGAAAGTTGAAACTGTCATAATAACAATTGTATTTAACATTTTTTAAACATTGTGCAAAATTTCAAATAATCATAATTTAAAGAAAATTTCTTAATTGCTAATTGGAAATTATTTAACATAGAAAACTAATTTAGAAAAGTTCAATTGTGATCTTTGAGTTCGTTACTAAAAAAGTTGAGTTGTGAACATTGAGAACTTTACTAAGAATGTTGAATCTGTTACTGACCTTGAGTAATTTGCTAAAAAAATTAGTACGTTACTATGAACGTTGAGTCATAATAACAAACTTTTAAAAACATTCTGAAATAGTAGCAATATTCATAATTATAATTTAAAAACTATTATATAATATTTCAAATTATATATATCCAATAAAAATATTTATATCGTATATTAAATCAAATATAATTGTTCAGTACGTTATTACTAACATTGAGTACTTTACTAGGAACATTGAGAATATTACTATAAACTATGGACTTTGTGTCTATTATTACGGTCATTGAGTTAATTACTAAGAACGTTCTGTTTGTTAGAATGAACAATGAGTACTTTTATATGAAGAATTGGACCTGTGTGTACCAGAAAAAAACCTATTACAAAGTAGTAAAAATATAGATTGAAACAAAAACAAATTTATCATTTTAATTCTTAAGTATGGTTCAGTTTTACTTATTTTTTACTTAAAATAATTCACTATAAATTCATTGAACATACAAATGTAAAAAAAACTTTACATAACTAAATATTGGGTGAAGTAAAAAGTTCTGAGCATTTTTCGGCTTTAATATCTTACGATGTATAAGTTGCGACTTAAAGGCGACATAAAACTTAAAAAAAAAGTTATTTGACAGTTCTGTCTTTTGTGAATCTAGTTGTGTGTTAGAGCGTTTCAAAATGGAGGTAAAAGAAGAAAAAATTTGATACATTCTTCAGTACCATTACGATCAAGGAAAAAATCGGAGCAGGCGGCCACCAAAATGAGTGTTCCATAAATGCAGTATCAAATGCAACAGCAAAGCGTTAGTTCCAATGCTTCCGTTCTGTTAATATGGACGTCGAAGATGAGACATGCTCTGATAGGCTACTAGTTGAAAATGTTGATAAAATTATGGAAATTCTTGAGTCAGGGGCATGCGATCACTTATTCCATTGTCCAGGAACTGAAGATTAGCCAGAAAACTATTTGAAACCATTTGCATAAGGCTGGTCTCAAGAAGAAACTCGATGTATGGATGCCACACGAATTAACTTTTGGAGCCTGCGATTCTTTGCTGAAACGTAACGAAATCGAAGCATATACATACAGGACAACAGGCGAAAAAGATCGTGGTTCAATTGCGGTGAGCCGGCCAAAAGTTAACGACCAAGAAGGTTTTGCTGAGTGTTTGGTGGGATTGGAAGGGAATCCTCCACATAGAACAGCTCCCATCATTCAATTCGGACCTAAATTATCAACAACTGACCAGGTTGAAGCAGGCGCTTGACTAGAAGCGTCCAGAATTGGCCAATATGAAGCGTGCTGTGCTCCATCAAGATATCGCCAGGCCGAACACATCTTTAAAGACGCGCCAGAAGCCCCGAGAGCTTGGATGTGTAGTTATTCAAGCATTTGCAAAATTTTCTTGATGGTAAAAAACTGGCCTCAAGAAAATGAGTTTTTTGCCAATAGAGACGAAGAATTCTACTATCGTAAAATTATGGAATTGCCTTCAAAATGGACAAAATTTATGGATGAAAACGGCGCATATTTGATATAAATCCGAAAATTCTAACTTTATTAATTTCACCGTCGAAATAAAGAGAAAAAATGCTCAGAATTTTTACTTCACCCAATATATAAGTTAAATACAAATTAAGAATGTTATATACTTATTAATAAAATTCTGTACTGTTTTAATGATGTTTACTTAAGTAATGCGAAGAGGGTTGAAGTAAATAACATTTAGTTTGGAAAGACATTAATCAAGTTATATATTATTAGGAACGTTGCGAAAGGGGCTGCAAATCCTTTCAATTATTAACGATGCATTTGCAAAGTGTGTATTAATTCTGCACACACAGAGAGAGCGACGAGCGTCGCAGTCGTTCCACTTAATATTAATTTAAAATCGCATGGTAATTAGCTGCTCCGACGAAACACAATTACCCGACACTGATAATATTATGACACCTCGAGAGGTGGTCTAATTACGCCTACTGCGAAATCCAATTTGCATCTTAATTTCAAGAAGACTGTCGAGGAAGACAGGAGACGAATACGACCTCGCCTTCGTCTCTTCCTTTCATATTACCCAACAAATCCAATAAATTAGTTCAGCTGAAACTAAGATTGTTGCATTCACAACTTCAAACGGAATAGTAATAGATCTTTGGAAATATCCAAGACATTAACATTATTTCAATGGAAACTTTTATCAAATTTGATAATCCGTTGCTCGACAAAGTTATTATGTTAATTATACTGCGGACGTGTAAGAATCACCGCCGCCGATTAGCGTATTTATTTAATGGCTCGGAAGGCCTTGGTAGTTAATGCCTCCAAAAACTCTGTGGAAAACTTTAGCGTTTTGCATTTGAACCATCCCGGAAAATCTCGGGTTTTCCATGATTACAACCGATTCCATGCATACATACCTTAACAATGGTCGAACACGCGAACCAAAGCGAAAATCTCGTCCAAAGGACCACAATTAAACTAGTTCGAATCTAATTTGCGAGCAACCACCCCACATCAATTATTTTATAATTACAGGGCTTCGCGCAGACAAGATTTTCCCCTATCCATTTTCTTCGTGTGGAAATTATTATGCCTAGGCGCGGTAATTATGGCATCGATAAAGCTCGTGACACGAGCGGAAAATGGAATTTTCAAATCACATGAAAATGAATATAAAAAAAACAACTTTGAAATCACCACGCGCGTGTTAATTACGTTCCTTCCTTTAATCTGTTTCTTTAATTGGATTCTTTAATAACCTAGGTATAATAAATATACGCAACTGAATCAGGTTTATGTAATTATTTTCTTATATATTTTATATAGAAAATACCTGTTTCGGTGCTAGGACGTACGTGTCCTTTCGACTTTCAATCCGATTATACTTTGGTCATATCGATCGTTCCGTATTCTATTATAGGCGTATCAATATTGCCCAAGCACAATGATATTGGCTGCTGCCTCATAGATTGTACACGATTATTACAAAAGCTCGGATAAAAAGAGTAGAAAAAAAAGAAAATGAGGAACTAGACGGGGATGGAGCGATATTAATCCGGGGAAAATTTTCCAAAGGCAATTTGTCTTTTATTGCCTTTAACCGCCCTTTACCCTATCCACAACAAGGGAAAACGAAAAGGAAAACCTCTAATTTCGTTCACTTTATTATCGATACGATAAAATTTAATTGAAACATAAATTTCCGTTAATCGAAACCCAACAAATCGATCGTTAAATCATCATAATATTTCAAATAAAAAAAAAAAAATCATCTTTAGAAATTAATTTAATTATCGTTATTATTGAATTACATGATTTTCAAATTCAGTTCTCGAACACTCTTCCAACCCAAAAAAGCCTCAGTTTACAAACTTAATTTATAATCATTAGTATCAATTTGATCTGATTTTATAATTCAATTCAGTTCTTGAACATTCTTCCAAAACAAAAAAGCTTCGGTTTACGAACTTCAATTATAATCATTAGCAACAATTTGACATTACTATTGTCCAAATATAAATTAATATTAAACATGATTGAAAAAATATAGGATAAACTATTGATTTAATAATTCAGTTCTCGAACATTTTGCCAAAATTAAAAGCCTCGGTTTAGGAACTTCAATTATAATCATTAGCATCAATTTGGTCTAATTTAATTCAAATACAAATTACTGATAAACGAGATTGAAATCATTTAAGATAAACTATTGATTTAATTATTCAATTCAGTTCTCGAACATTTTTCCAATACAAAAAAGCCCTACTTTACAAACTTAATTTATAATAATTAGTATCAATTTGATATAACTTAATTCAAATATAAATTTAATTCAGTTCTTGAACATTCTTCCAAAACAAGAAAGCCTCGGTTTACGAACCTCAATTATAATCATTAGCATCAATTTGAATTTACTTTAGTCCAAATATAAATTAGTGTTAAATAAGATTGAAATATTGAAATCATATAGAATAAACTATTGATTTAATATAATTCAATTCAGTTCTCGAACATTCTACCAAAACAATAAACCCTCGGTTTACGAACAACAATTATAATAATCAATTTGACATAACTTAATTCAAATATAAACTAGTGTTAAACATGATTAAAAACGTATAGGATAAACTATTGATTTATTATAATTCAATTCAGTTCTCAAACATTCTGACAAAACAAAAAAGCCTCGGTTTACGAACTTCAATTATAATCATTACCATCAATTTGACATTACTTTAGTCCAAATATAAATTAGTGTTAAACATGATTGAAAACATATAGGATAAACTATTGATTTAATAATTCATTTCAGTTCTCGAACATTCTGCCAAAATTAAAATCCTCAGTTTACGAACTTAATTTATTATCTTTAGCATCAATTTGATATAATTTAATTCAAATATAAATTACTGATAAACGAGATTGAAATCATATAAGATAAACTATTGATTTAATAATTGAATTCAGTTCTCGAACATTTTGCCAAAATTAAAAGCCTCAGTTTACGAACTTCATTTATTAACATTAACATCAATTTGACATAACTTAATTCAAATATAAATTAGTGTTAAACATGATTGAAAACATATAGGATAAACTATTGATTTAATAATTCAGTTCTCGAACATTCTGCCAAAAATAAAAGCCTCAGTTTACGAACTTAATTTATTATCTTTAGCATCAATTTGACATAATTTAATTCAAATATAAATTAGTGTTAAATATGATTGAAAGCATGTAGGATAAACTATTGATAATTCAGTTCTCGAACATAATTCAAAAATAAAAAAGCCTCGGTTTCCGAACTAAATTTATTATCAATAAGATCAATACTATGCAACTTAATTGAATTATATTTTTTTGTTATACTTAACTGAATAATTAAATATCAAATTTTCCCCTTAAATATTTCCTTAGTAATAAATTAAATTATCTTAATTATTTTTTAAACCAACAAAACATATTTCAATATAAATTTGGTTCTAAAATGTAATTTAAAAAAAGCCTGGGTTTTCGAACTAAATTTTATTTACTTAATAGTCCATTTATAGACAAAATATCTTAAAAAGGCTTGTATTTCTGAAGCAAATTTTTCTTTCTTGATAATCAATGTATAAATTCGATACAGACAAAACATTTTAAACGAATTTCACTTACAGAAAGATTATATACAATTCTACAAAAGAACCAAATTAAAAATGTTATTACATAGTAGAGAAGTTCACATGCAGACTATGCGAACAGAATCAATTCCGTTCTTGCTTCCCTATGCATTTAATGCTCCGAAAAATAAAAAGGAACTGTTAAGAGTTGCAAAGGAGTCGTACGTTTAGCATTTTAAATTTGGAGAAACGCGCAGCTAGAATAAAATAGCTTTTTATATTTATATTTCAATATTTACATCCAGAGACAGAATTGCATTCATATTTCGATGCGCCACTGCGAAAATGACCAAAAAAAATATACATCTTTTCCAACATGCAGCAATATTAAATCAATTTCCGTTAAGAAAAAAGGAAAAACGAGAACTATACGGAAGGAATTTTTCGGCCGAGCGATAATTAAGAACTTTTCTGCGACGGAAATTGCGCACTCCCGGCGCGGAAATTCACCGAAAATTGAAAATTTCAAATTCGAAATCGGTTCACCCAACTTTCCTTTTGGTCGCATCTATTTATTTTCTTCTCTTGTTGAGTTTTGTTCACGAAACGTCTTCTGCTATGTCAATTTAATTTGGGTCCTTCTAGTACTCTCTCAGGTGGAACAACTACCACTGTATTCCCTGCACCGTCTTCCTCTTAACTCTCCAGACGCGTTTATTTGCTTTTAATCTCCAACTGAGAGAGGGAGACTTTATTTAGATTGCACCGAAACCTTCCTTTAAAACAACCCCATTACAGAGACCGCACATTCTTTGCGCCACTTCACATGTCCTTCCACGATGCACACATTATTCTCATTAAAACAAAAACGCTCAGAAGTCTATCTACAAAATTTCATTTAGGTTTACCAGACAAAATACAATTTGAATTTGTTTGCATTTTACTCTCAAATAAATTTAGTTTGTTTCAAACAACTAAAACTAAGCGTAAATTATCATTTATACACATTAATCTATAAAATATAAAGAATTTGTAAAGTATCTACGTTTATTTAAATATTTATTACTACTTGTTAATTACAAAAAAGTTTGGACAAATTCATATAATTAAAATAATAGTAATTATATTTTTTATATTTTATTTTCTTATTCATTTTAAATTATTTGGTAAATCTATAAAAATAAAATTTCTAAATCTTACACAACTTTTTATTTTATATAACACCTTGTTACTCGCGTGGCGTCTGAAAAACTCCGTTAAATATAAAGTTAGTAATTAATTTATATAAATACATAACAGATTAGCATGTTTACAATATCTTCATCATCACTACAATCGTTTGTTTCTCATTGTTGGTTAATTTTTTGAAACAAAAACCCTTTTTCAAAAATGATAAAGTAAAATATTAAAACACTACTCGCGTGACGACTGATAGACTCTGATGAGGAAGGTACATAGGTCGAGGTTGTACCACGTTTCCAGTTTTAAATGTTACGGTTGCTTTGCACCTATTGGCGTCTCACAGACACCAAGCGAGTAACGAAGGAATACAAAATATATTTTTTTTTAAGTTTTATTTATATTTAGGGCTTTATTCAAAATTAATCCGTTAATATTCTACAGTGCAATAAAAAGCTAAAAGTAAATGTAATAAATCTCTAATTTTCATTAATTCAAATCTGCGGGATTTTCCTTTACGCTTTCAAAACTTTCAGCTCATCGAGCATTTACTTTTATGAAATAATCACGTTTCGCCGCTGCAGTTTTTAATAAGATAAATAACAAATAAAGGGTTTTAATACGATGATAACAGTAACATTTCTCTCCTTTTTTCAGGAACTTATTTCATCTTGTACGACTTCATAGACTACTTTGAGAAGGACGGGCCGAGTTACTTGCAGCGAGACAAGTACCATGACATCATTAACACCATCTTCAAAAATATGACTCGCCTCGAACGAGACGCCATTGTGTTCCAGGTAGCTATAAACTTTACTTCTTTTAATTACCGCCCGGATCTCTCCTTTCTTCTCTTCTCTCTTTTTTTTTGTCTACTCTTCCTCCGCTACTTTCTTTTCTTTTATCCGCTCTCCTTTCCGTTTCCTTTATTTGCAGTTTTAATTTAGTTTTAATTAACTTTTATCCCGAACAGTACACGGATTGGGAGCACATCAACGACGGTTACTTAAACCAGAAGATGATCGGGGATGTAGTCGGAGACTACTTCTTCATCTGCCCCACCAATCTTTTCGCAAACGTCGCCGCCGACAGAGGCATGAAAGTCTACTACTACTTCTTCACTCACGTAAGTAAAAAAAAATACAATTTAATTTATTAAACACGAAAATTTTCATCGCAATCTCTTTCTCTCTTGCTGTTTATATTAAACTGTTTTCGATTTGGGTTTTCTGCTGAAAACCGCATCTGCTTCTGACAGTTCCTGCGAAACACAACGGCTTTTCGTTATTAACTTCCAGCCCTTTAAGAACTCTACTGTTTTCAATTCTCCACTTTGACTTTGCTTCTTCTGTACGTACAAAGTGAGCAGTTTTATTGGGCGTTTAATTGCTGGCAAAGCAAAAGAAAAATCTGTAAGAAAAGGTACGAAAAACAAGTAACAAGAAAGTGCTTTAATCGAAAGTAATTAATTATTTGGGTGCGCTTTGTTGACTCTATCAAGTAAAACTCCAACAACTAAACTTTATTTTAGCTTTAAATTAATTAGTTAATTAATTGAATCACGCTGATATTTCATTTATTAAGTTTATTTTATTTCTTCATTTTTTTTATATATTCTATTATATAATTAAAATAATTTCAAAATGTGAATAGAAAAATTTGTTACACTTAATTTTTCATAAAATCACAGTAATATTTTTTGTCAGATTCATACAATTCAATAAATTGTGAAACTAAAGTATTTTGTCTTTAATTATTTCATAGTAAAATATGATTTTCATTAAAATAATTAATGACTTCTGTACTTTAATTCATTATTTTGTAAATAAATCACAAATCATAACTAATTTGTAAATACAGTAAAACCTGTTTTTGTGCTGTAGATAGGGAAGAAAACGCACTTAGAAAATACGTCAAAGATCTACGAAATACATGAGAAAATACATTCGAACTAAATTCCAACTCATTGTACATATGGAGAAATTTTCAATATTCACATACATAATTCACTGCCACTCGTGTTAAACCAAAACGCGCATCTTCTTGTGATGAATTGGTTCAAAATCGACTAACAGAATCGTTTGGGCAGGTTGTCCATATGCACACTGATAGAAAACATTGCGATTGTGCCAACACCGTTTGAATTTGTTGGATTCAAAATAAAAAAATCGCATAAAAAGGGACCGCACAAAAACAGGTTCTAATGTATGTATGTATTTCTAACTTTAATTCCATTATAATGTAAACAAGCAAGTTATATAATTTTGATTACGTATGCATTATGTAACGACTGTTGTTGCAACTAAAACTATTTGGCAGCTGTGAACTTGAAAACTAGGTATGTAAATGGTACATGTGAGCGGTTGTCTGCTGATGTTCTCTTAACTGTAAAGGGAATTCCTGTTGAGATGTACCAAAAACACGGTACAACTAATTATAACATTAGTCTTAAATTAATAAAATTATACAATGTAATAATGTAAAATTAAGTGTTTTATATCTAACTAATTAAATAAAATACAAATTATCATTTTAATAGTTATGTATTATTTCGTTTTTTTTGATAATTGAGAGAAAAATTGGTCAATTTTTAATATTTAAACTATTTACTTTAAATTAATTAATTATGTGATGTTTGCCAATTAATTACTTGGAAATTTATTAATTAATTATTAAATAATCCATAAAATAGCGAAATTATGATAATGGATATCAAATTTTTGTATAATCTTTTGCAATTAGTCAAATTAATTTTTACACACATTTATATTATTAAAAATGTAATCAAATCAATGACCTATTAAAGATCAATAAATACTATAAATATTGAAGTAATTATTTGAAGTTTATATTTCAAATAAAAACTATCTGATTATGGTATTAGTTGTATTACTTTGACAAATAACTAATTATGGATATTTTTTTCGTAATATTATAATTGTTTTTTTTTATTTATTTAATAAGTTTTACCAAAATATCCGATTATATTTGTTGAAGGAGCATTTTGCAAATGGAGCTATCATTTCTAGGTAAAAATCTTATATTTAATTCAGAAAAAAATCAAAATTTATATGAACTAGATCAGATGTAATTTTATGCATTTTTTTTTAATGAAGTTGTTGCTGATATTTGGTGATTAAAGATTCTAGTAAACATTGTGTAATTTAGAAATTTTGAATTATCATTTCATTTAAATTTAGAAAGTTTTTTATGAAATTCTATAGTTTTTATTGAATGAAGGAGTATTTGCATAATTTAGTATAAGGATATTATACTAAAGAAAGCTATCATTTGGATAGATTCAAGAGTAAGTTGAATTGAATCAATTTTTATATTTACTAAAGGTTTAATTTTATATATTCTTAAAGTAATTGTTGGTAAATGAAGATTCTAGTAATAATTGTGATTTCATGAGATTTATGGGTTGTAAAAAGGAAATATATTAAATTTAGAATGTTTTTTTTTATTTAAATTCTATAGTTTTTGATAAATTGAAGGAGTATTTGTGTAATTTATTGTAAGTTATGAGTCTCTTTATACTAAAGGGAGCTATCATATGAATAGATTCAAGAGTAATTTGAATTCAATGAGTCTTTAGCTAAACGCTAATAACAATATTTATATATTTTTATGTAATTTAGAAATATTGAGCTATCATTTCATAAGATTTGAGGGTTACAAAAAGGAAATATTTGAAATTTTGAATGATTTTTATGTTTAAATTCTATAGTTTTTGACGAATTGAAGGAATATTTGTGTAATTTAATATAAGGATATTATAAGTCTCTTCATACTAAAGAAAGCTATCATTTGAATAGATTCAAGAGAAAGTTGAATTCAATCAATTTTTATATTTACTAAAGTTTTATAATTAGATGTAATTTTATATATTCTGAATGTAATTGAAGATTCTAATAATAATTGTGATTTCATGAGATTTAAAGGTTGTAAAAAGGAAATATTTTAAATTTAGAATGTTTTTCTTGTTTAAATTCTATAGTTTCTGATGAATTGATTCAGTATTTGTGTAATTTAGTATAAGGATATTAAGGGTCTTTTTACGATCATATGAAGAGATTCAATGATAAGTTGAATTCAATGAGTCTTGAGCTAAAAGCTAATAACAAAATGTATATATTTTTATATAATTTTGCATTGAGAAATATTCAGCTATCATTTCATTAGATTTAAGGATTGTATAAAAAAAATATTTTAAATTTAGAATGTTTTTCTTGTTTAAATTCAATAGATTGTTATGAATTAATGGAGTATTTGTTTAATTTAGTATAAGGATATTAAGGCTCTCTTTACTCAAAAGAGTAATTGTTGCTAATTGAAGATTCTAGTAATACTTGCATAATTTATTATTTAGAAATATTGACCTATCATTTCGTGAGATTTAAGAGTTGTATTTTTTTTTTCAAAATTCTATAGTTTTTATTGAATTGAAGGAGTATTTGTGTAATTTAGTATGAGGATATTAAGGGTCTCTTTACGATCATATGAAGAGATTCAATGATAAGTTGAATTCAATGAGTCTTGAGCTAAAAGCTAATAACAAAATGTATATATTTTTATGTAATTTAGCATTTATATATATTGAGCTATCATTTCATTAGATTTAATGATTGTATAAAATAAATATTTTAAATTTAGAATGTTTTTTATTGTTTAAATTCTATAGTTTCTGATGAATTGATGGAGTATTTGTGTAATTTAGTATAAGGATATTATAGGTCTCTTTACACAAAAGAGAACTATCATATGAGGAGATTCAAGTGTAAATTGAGGAGGGCATTTATTAGATGTGTTGTTTCATACATGTCTACTTAAGGTAAAATCAAAATTTCGGTTTTTATTCAAAAAAAAAAAGTGTGTTTTATTTAAGATTTAAATTGTCCGGTCTTGCTGGGATAACCTATATTAACGAGACTTTTCTAGTTACATGTAATTTTATATATTTCTTTCATGTAATTGTTTATTGATATTGACCTATCATTTCGTGAGATTTAAGAGTTGTAATTTTTTTTTCGAAATTCCATAGTTTTTGTTGAATTGATGGAGTATTTGTGTAATTTAGTATAAGGATATTAAGGGTCTCTTTACGATCATATGAAGAGATTCAAGGATAAGTTGAATTCAATGAGTCATGAGCTAAACGCTAATAACCGTAACATAGGATAACCGCAATACAATAAAATCGGTTATCACGCGATAAAGGGCTTTTTCGGTTTCACGTACTGCCTGTGCGAGTGGGAGGAGGATGAAGAGATGGGGGCATACCAACCATTCCCCCATCATCCACTCCACCACCCCAAGGGTTTCGTAGTGATGGTGGTTGTGGATGTTCTCGGGCACGCACCCTTCTTTTTCCCCGTGCTCGTTATCGTAACGTTTTCCACGATGCGAAGGGAAAATAAACCTGCCTGAGTTATCGCTCAGCTCCGACCGAATTTAATGTAATTGACCGTCCCTGGCCCATCGACGTCTTCTCTACCTCTCCCAAATGCAACGCAACTAATTGCCTTTTATATGGCTCAATTTTACACATATCCAAAGAAAACCAATCACATAGAATTCAACAGAAACCAAAATAATACTAAGGAACTTAAAATTGATTTTAATCAGTTTACAATTTTAATTCATAGTAGTCCCTGTTTGATTAACGCAAATTCGATCTACTTGAAGATATAAATCTACCTAAATCTACCTATAATCTTACTGTAAATGAAAATTGTAAACTAATTTTAAATATATCTATATACAACAGATTTTTTTTATTTCTCGAAATTTTCAACTAAAAATATTGTAAAAGCAATTTCAAAAACATAATCGGATATTTTGGTGAAACTTGTTAAATAAATAACTAAATATGTTTATTTTGAAAACCCTTAAATTTCATGAAATGATAGCTCAATATTTCTAAATGCTAATTTACAAAATTATTATAAAAATATTCAATTAACAATAATTAAAAAATATATAAAATTTAAACTTTCAGTTAATATAAAAATAGATTTTGTTTTCTGAATTAAATACATCACATTTTTACCATTAAATAATAGCTCATTATTTCCATTTGATAAATTACACAAACATTACTAGAATCTTTAATAAGTAAATAACACAAATGAAATAACATATAACTTATTTATTGATTTCCTTCCTTAACTGTTTTAGTTCAATTTCAAGAAATTATAGCTCTTTTAATAATTTTCAAAAAATATTACTTGCAACATTTAATAAAAAAAAAGGATACGTTTAGTTATTGACTTTTACCTAAACTATTGGAAATATTTTCATTTTTATATGAAATTGAATACACTCGTATTTTATTTACACATTTTTCGCATTAACATAGTTTAAAAATAAATGATCAAAATAACTATCGTTTAAAATGATACTTTTTTACACGTTTGAGTTTTTACACGGTTTAAAAGAAAATTAAATAAAAAATATATATTGAAAATAACCTATCCCTCGTTTTACACGGTACTTTTTGTTTTTACACGGTTTAACATTCAAAAAGTTACAATTTCGATTTACACGTTTTCCTCAGTGTAATACTATTAATTTCTTTATTTTATAAGATTTGCAGTAAGATGTAAACTTTTTTATTTTTAAATGCAAAACTTTTCTTTCTATCAGAAGTAATCTCAGATGAAATGATAATTTTCAGGAAATGCCTTTGGTTAATTATAATAATTGACTGTTCCCTGCGGCCTTTATCGAAATAGTTCCCTCTCACACAAAAGCGAACAAAGGAAGAGCGGATCCAGGAGGAGAGAGAGAGGGAGAGTTCAGGTTTATCAGGAGGCATAATTGGTAACTCGTTTGCGCGTTTTATCTTCAGCAATTTATCAAGGAATTGGATCGAATCCGTAAATTTACCTGTTCGAAATATCTAAATAGGCACAGCATTCTGAAATTAAACAGGAACCAAAACGCAGAGAATTGAAACTCAACCAAATGAACGAAACGGGTTGCAATTCCCCAAACCAAGAAGAAACTAACCGCTTATTTATTACCTCCCCCAAGAAGTTTAAAGTCTGAAAACATAAAACAATTAAGCGGCGTGTAATTATGTTTGCAGCAAGAAAAGCTGCCGCGAGACCAATAAAGCAAGTTTATCTATTCAGAGGAATCTTCGTAGAGAAGCTGCGCCCTTTTTCCATACAACAGGTCCTTTGCCTCCGTTTCAAGGAAAATGTTATTATTGCATAAATTAAACGAAATCCATTATTCAAAACGTTGCTCAACCCCTCTCCCGAAAACGCACACAATTTCCTTCTTTTCTCTCGTCCTCCTTTTTCTTTTTTCTTGTTCTTATTGTTTTGCATTCCGTTCGCAGCCATCCAGTCGCTTAATGGATAGAAACTTAATAATGCAAATTCGAGGAGCGAGGCTTTTCTTCCACCCTCCGCACAGAAATATTCGATTAACTGGTAACAATGATATTGAAAGAACGAACAAAGATCTTTAGGGAATCCCGGTTTATGTTTATTCGATTTAATGCGGTTCCAGTCAATCTACTTATAATATTATTTTTTTTTGTGTTTTACTGTCTTAATCTTTGTCTTGACAATAAGAAGCTTAACATGTTATAAGAATGTTTCAATTTTAATTAATATTATAAAAAAAATATCAAATGTTACAAATCAAAAAGTTATAATCAACATTGCTTTTATAAAATATTTTTCTCGTTATTAGATATCAAAAATTCCAGTTTTTCCATACAAAATAAAATGATTACTCGTCACTACTATTTGCTACTATTTGAATGAAAATACTAGGAATTTTATTTCAATAATATTAGATTTCCTTTCAAATTATAAGCTTTATAATACCCTTGATTTCCCTAACATTATAAAGACCAATCCTTAATTGCATAATCGATTCCAAATAGTCGGGTATTATTGTAGTTAACTGAAACGAAAGGACCTGAAACAGTTTAAACGGATCGTCTGATTATTGATTTTACCTTGTAACCATTTAACGTTTCATTTGAAGCGTCAGGTGGAGCATTTAAAAGAAAATTTCTCATGGTTTACGAACATTCTCGTTGACGTTTTTTCCTTCTTCTTCTTTCATATATATTTTTTATTTGTTTGTTATTTGGTGTGTGTACGTTTTCCATCGATTTTCATTTCTCTCCGCGTACTTTTTCCGATGTTCTCTCTTTTCATGTTCACTCTGTAAACTCCATTTTATTTGTTTTATTGCCATGGCAATAAATGGAATCATTACACCGTGCAGTTGATTTTTTTTTTGTTTCATTTTGCAAGTTTGCAGCAATTTGCATTTTGTATCCATTCAAGTGAATATTTTTTATTGGTCATTGTTTATTAATATTCATATTCATTGGAAAATCATTATTTTATATGTTTCTTTTTGTTTTAGTTGAAATGTTTTTGAAATTTATTACTATATTTACGTAAATTATCCTGAAAAAAGTTTTGAAAAAGTACTTTATATTTTGATATTTATCTCAAAAAAATTACAGAATTTACACATTTTTAATTCAGTAATATTGTCAATTTTTACCTTATTTTCATTATTTCAGAAAGTATTAATCAATTTTAGAATTTATTTTTAATTTATCAACTTTTTTATACTTTATATCGGAATTTTCCCATTTTATTCATAATTTTTAGAAAGATAACTTAATTTTACAATATTTTTCTCGAATATTTAAAATTAATTCAACAATTTTCATTTTCATTCAAGTAAATTAATATATTTATTTCCGAATAACTGTAACAAGATTTTCTCACGAATATTTCATTTTAGAATATTTTTTCTACAATAGATTTCTTCAAAATTAACTAAAAATAAATAAATATCAAAACTATTCCCTTTTCCAAGTGTCGGCAACGTGTGGCTCTACAATAAGATTAAGAGCTTAATCTTGTTGTTTTGCGGCTCCCAACTCTCACAGCAGTAAAAATAGCGTTTATTAAACAAAATTTAAATAATTAATTGACGTTAAAATAACAAATTTATAAATTTTCTTCACTTTTTAAGTATTATTATATTTAATTAGATGTAGACAATATACAATTACCCGGCGCATCCACTTCCAATTGTTGGAATTTGATATGCATGTCGGCATGAAACAATATCATTATTAATAAATATACTACACACAAACCACTTATTCATGATTTATTCGACGTTTTCTCAAAGCATAGAACATAGACTTTAATGTACAGAAAATTGTTTTATATTACGTTTAAGTGAAATTATAGTTCAATGTACCGACGTTCGTTCAACGAACAGAATTGATCCTCGGTTCTTAGAGGTAATAATATATTTATTTCCGTTTCCAACATCTCCCCCAAGCACAAAATAACCCCTGTTCTCATCATCTCGCGGTTATTTTGTGTATACAAAGAAAAAAATAACATAATAAAAAATATAAATATCTAAGTAGGGGGAGCTGTTGTTTCCAGCCCTTTTTTCATCCCTTTTTGGACCCATGAATAATTCACTGGCCCAGAAAAGCGTTGCGAACATTATGAGCATACATATTTAACGCTCGCTTCTTTCCTCCGCACAACAGAAACATTTAAAGAGTATGATTTTTATTGCTAATTAGAGCAGAAGGGTAAAATTTAATCTACGTACACGAGCCATGTTTTATTAGTAATTCAGTATACATGCATCATCATAAACATGATTTTTTTAATTCTATTATTTATTAAATTTAGTAAAGTTTTTGTGAACACCTGCATTTAATTAAACACCTGCGATAAGAAACACCAGTGTTTCATTGAACTTCTAAGTGAACAATTTCGTTTTAAATGAACACCTGCGTTTTTACTGAAGACCTGTGATAAGAAACACCTGCGTTCATTAGAACTTCAGAATGAACACCTGCGTTTTAATTGAACACATGTGTGAACACCTGCATTTTTGTTGAACACATTTTCATTATAAAGTACACATTTTAAATCAGTTCTAAATGAACACCTGCATTTTTACTAAAGAACTGTTATAAGAATCACCTGCGTTTAATTGAACTTCTGAATGAACTCCTGCGTTTTAATTGAATACCTGCGTGAACACCTGCAATTTTGTTGAACACATTTTCATTATAAAGTACACATTTTAAATGAGTTCTGAATGAACACCTGCGTTTTAATTGAACAACTGTAATAAGAAACACCTGCGTTTTAATTGAACAACTGTAATAAGAAACACCTGCGTTTTAATTGAATAACTGTAATAAGAAACACCTGCGTTTAATTGAACTTCTGAATGAACACCTGGTTTTGAATTGAACACCTGCATTTTTATGAACACCTGTGATAGGAAACACCTGCGTTTAATTGAACTTCTGAATGCACACCTGCGTTTTAATTAAACACCTGCATTATTATTGAACACCTGTGATAGGAAACACCTGCGTTTAATTGAACTTTTGAATGAACACCTGCATTATTATTGAACACCTGTGATAGGAAACACCTGCGTTTAATTGAACTTCTGAATGAACACGTGCGTTTTAATTGAACACCTGCGATAAGAAACACCTGCGTTAACACCTGCATTTTTATTGCACACATTTTCATTAAAACGTATACATTTTAAATCAGTTTATAGGCAGAAGTATTTGTTCAAGTTATCAAATAAGTTACATAATCAAATAAAATGTAAATACTTAAAATTAATATACAAGCCTTAAGAACTATACCAAGTTGTCAAACAAATATACTTGTTAAATACAATTTTTAAATTAAATTGATACAAGAATTTGTAATAAGTTATCAAATAATGTACATTTCAAATGTACAATTGCGTAGTAATAAATATATAGTTTCAAGTATATTAATAGCTGTAAAATGATGGTAATAATATATAGATTTGGATATTCAATTTTCTCCCTAACCTAGGTGGAAAAACTTGAAGGATGTGACTTACAGAGCACGTGCAACAGAGAGAGATAGAGATGATCGAAGAAGGGTTTGGAGAGAGAATGTCTCCACGGATTTTGAAATATTGAAAAGCACTTCGTGATGCATTTTCAATGGCGATACTCACGCTCTCGGGGTGCGCGGTCCTCCCCCGAAGTATGAGGAGAAGAGCACAACAAAAAATAATAATAAAAAAAAGAGAGAGAGAGAAGAAATTGCCCTCAATTCCATTTTACGATACTCGCTCCATTATATTTTCCCATGTATATGTAAATCGCATTTTTCTATAAGTTCTATTTTGTTATCTCAGGTATAGACACAAACACAAACAATTCCTTTCAACCCCTCAAACCCAAAACTCCAGTTATTAGATTTCTTTATTAAAACAATAAAAAATAGATTTTTTTTTATATTTTACTGCACTTTTTAACTAGAGGTATTTTATTTCTGGAGATCAAATGAAGAATTTGAGTGCTGGCATTTGCAGAGCGTTGTTGTTGCTGTATCAGAGACACGGAACAAAGGTTTCCGAAAACAGCATATCAACACACACATATTCACCTGGTTGGGAATTGTGCGGAGCTTCAAAGGTGTGCACAATACAAAGAGCGACTTTCCGCTCACGAAATTAACTTCTGTCATAGAAGCCCGAGCGTTTTGCATGCACGATGGATATATGCGATTATCTTTTACGACGCAAGCGTTTTCTTTGGTTTTCGTTGAGGATGTAATTAGGTGTTGGGTTCTGGCCAGGACAAAAGGGCGTTGCCGTTTTGAATTTATGATCTTAATCTTTGTTTGCGTGTATATATGTATAAGCAGATAGAGAGAGAGAGAGACACAGTGAGGATCAGGTTTGGTATCGGAAAAGGAGGAAGATGTGTGCGTTGTGGCTTTGGGGATGTAGTCTGTAGTTGTATGCTGGGAGTTGGAGAGAGAATGGGATTGTGTTTGTGTGTTGATGTGTGTGTGTATGAGAGGGATGGAGAGAGAGAAGCTTTGTATCAATACGATCTATCACAAAGGCGTCTTTTGCAGCGGACGAGCACGTCCCTATGGGGCGAATGGATGGGAGTCATGCACGGAGACGAGATAGAGTACGTGTTCGGTCACCCTCTGAACATGTCCCTCCAGTACAACTCCAGAGAACGAGAGCTCAGCCTGAAAATCATGCAGGTTTTCTCCAGATTCGCAGCAACCGGGTATGTTATCATCATTATCGTCAACATCATCATCATCATCTACAAAAACATGATCATCAACTACATACATAATGTAAAGAAAAATGTTCGTGGTACATTCTACAATTAGGTATTATACATAATAACTAAAGTAGAATTTCCCTAAGTATATAAAAATACATAGTTTTTATCACATTTTACATATTTGCGTGGTTATTAACATTTTCATAAAATATTTATTTCAAAAAAATACAGTTTTCAAGATTTTCAGCAAAATTTAATAAGATTGTATTGAAGCTTTGAAACATAATCTAAATTCAATGTCTCATTAACATTACGCTAAAGCAGTTTTATCAAAATAAATTCAATTAAAGACCTGATACACACATAAAGTATATGAATGGAAAATTTTCAAGTTTTTCAGCAGAAATTAAAAAAAAAAAACTTATTAGGTTTACAAAAATTGTCATCATTGAATCTGTAAATAACATTACGTAACAGCAGTTTTATCTGTTAAAGTTAATTGAAGATCTGATAAAATATTTTTTCAGCAAAATTGAAAAAAAAATCTTATTATAGTATTGAAGGAAATTGTGAAGACAGCTTAGGAAAATAGTCATAATTCAATCTTTAATTAAGTTTTAACAAAAGAAAGCCAATGGAAAACCTGATGAATTCAAATAATATATATTTAGAAAAATAGAGTTTTCATGTTTTCCAACGAAATTTACAAAAAATCTTATAAAAGCAGTATTGAAAGAAAAAGTCAAGACAGCTTAGAATAATCATCTGAATTCAAACTTTAAGTAACATTACGTAACAGCAGTCTTATCAAAATAAACTCAATTGAAGAACTGATGTAGTCGTATAAAATATATTTTAAAAAAATACAGTTTTCAAGTTTTTCACTTAACGAACAAATGAATTGAGTGACGATGAGAAGAGAAGTCCTGGATTACGCGCATTCTACATCATTTTTAAAACTTTTGTACACATATTATGTGTTTTTTAATATGTTCTCTATACAAGTATTTCACTATACGAGTAAAAATCCGGATTTTTTTTTAACGGATTAAACTCGTTAAGCAAGGTTCCACTGTATAGTAATAAGTAACAGTAATATCTTTAGAAAGGCCATAGTTTTAGCATCAATATGCATATTTAAAGATGTATATATCATGATTACTTATGCAAAAATATCAGGGTTATTAACATCAATCTATATAAAAAACATTGTTATTCTATTTAGTTAAAATAAAGTTGTTGAATTTTTTTTCTATATAGATTCAATGATTTTTGTTTTAAAATATTAAACATATATTTCAAATGTACATAATAAATTGTGGCTTACAAAAAAACATGTAATAAATATGAATTTATTATATAAAGTTACATTTAGTTCGGTTGATGTTACATTTTCTATTTATTGAAAATCTATATGTACAGTTCCCATAAATTTTACACAACAAAAATGAAACCGTAAAAAAAAACAATAAAATTGTCCAATGTAATAATTTATAAAATATTTCTATTTATAACAAAAAAAAGCAATGTAAAAAAAAGGTATTAAATCAATGAGGAATTTGTTGTAATTTTAAAATATATAAAATGTTTGAAAACTAATTAGAAATTGTAATTTTCGATATATTTGTAAATTATTGTATAATAAAAATCGATAATTTAAAAGATTCCAATTGAATAAGTGTAGGTAATGTAGTTCATGTTGAGGTTGTTCGGACTTGTATTGAATTGCATTTACGAATTTCCTATTGAAAGTGGAGAATCGATTGAGCGTGGGCGTTTTATTTACATTTTCACCCCATAAACAAAAGGGCCTCATTTGTTCCACCGCAACCAGCTGGAACCCATCAAAATCCAATTGATGATGCCGAATGTCAGCATTGACGTGCCGTGCCGTGCTTTCATTCCTCATGTTTATAAAGAAAGAAAAATAGACAAACAATTTGTAAACAGACGGTTAAATCGAAATAATAATAAGAATACACCACAGATTGATATACTGCACCTCACCTAATATAACTTAACCTAATTTAACCTTATTAAAAACGTCAAATTGACAAGTGACATTACATTTTCATATTACATTCATATTGTAATAAACTAACCAAATCCTATGTATTTCTTACATAACCTAACCTAATCTCATTTAATATAATCTGACCTAATCCAGCAGTATTAAAAACGTCAAATTGGCAAGTCACATTACATTCATATTGTAATAAATTGACCAAATCCTATGTGTTTCTTACATGACTCAACCTAAACTTACCTATCCACATAACCTAACC
>NW_017096623.1:28409-31108 GCF_001412225.1 Nicrophorus vespilloides
TTACATTCATATTGTAATAAACTGACCAAATCCTATGTATTTCTTACATGACTTAACCTAATCTCATTTAATATAATCTAACCGAATCCAGCAGTATTAAAAACGTCAAATTGGCAAGTGAGATTTCATTGATATTGTAATAAACTGACCAAATTTTTTGTATTTCTTACATGACTTAACCTAATCTTACCTATCCACACAACCTAACCTAATTCAGCAGTATTAGAAATGTTAAATTGACAAGTGCCATTATTTTTTCATATTACATTCATATTGTAATAAACTGACCAATTCCTATGTATTTCTTACATGACTTAACCTAACCTTACCTATTGACACATCCTAACCAAATTCAGCAGTATTGGAAAGGTCAAATTGACAAGTGCCATTATTTTTTCATATTACATTCATATTGTAATAAACTGACCAAATTCTTTGTATTTCTTAAATGACTTAACCTAAAATTACCTATCCACACAACCTAACCTAATTCAACAGTATTGGAAAGGTCAAATTGACAAGTACCATTATTTTTTCATATTACATTCATATTGTAATAAAGTGACCAAATCCTATGTATTTCTTACATGCCTTAACCTAACCTTACCTATCCACATAACTTAACCTAATTCAGCAGTATTAAAAATGTCGAATTGACAAATGACATTATTTTTTCATATTACATTCATATTGTATAAACTGACCAAATCCTATATATTTCTTACATGACTTAACCTAACCTTACCTATCCACACAACTTAACCTAATTCAGCAGTATTAGAAATGTCGAATTGACAAGTGACATTATTTTTTTATATTACATTCATACTGTAATAAACTAACCAAATCCTATGTATTTCTTACATGCCTTAACCTAACCTTACCTATCCACATAACTTAACCTAATTCAGCAGTATTAGAAATGTTAAATTGACAAGTGCCATTATTTTTTCATATTACATTCATATTGTATAAACTGACCAAATCCTATGTATTTCTTACATGACGTAACCTAACCTTACCTATTGACACAACCTAACCTAATTTAGCAGTATTGGAAAGGTCAAATTTACAAGTGACATTATTTTTTTCATATTACATTCATATTGTAATAAACTGACCAAATATTTTGTATTTCTTACATAACTTAACCTAACCTTACCTATCCACACAACCTAACCTAATTCAGCAGTATTAGAAATGTCAAATTGACAAGTGCCATTATTTTTTCATATTACATTCATATTGTAATAAACTGACCAAATCCTATGTATTTCTTACATGCTTTAACCTAACCTTACCTATCCACACAAAGTAACCTAATTCAGAAGTATTAAAAATGTCGAATTGACAAGTGACATTATTTTTTCATATTACATTCATATTGTATAAACTGACCAAATCCTATGTATTTCTTACATGACTTAACCTAACCTTACTTATTGACACAACCTAATTCAGCAGTATTGGAAAGGGTCAAATTGACAAGTGACATTATTTTTTCATATTACAATCATATGGTAATAAACTGACCAAATCCTATGTATTTTTTATATGACTTAACCTAACCTTACCTATTGACACAACCTAACCTAATTCAGCAGTATTGGAAAGGTCAAATCGAGAAGTGACATTATTTTTTCATATTACATTCATATTGTAATAAACTGACCAAATCCTATGTATTTCTTACATGCCTTAACCTAACCTTACCTATCTACACAACCTAACCTAATTCAGAAGTATTAAAAATGTCAAATTGACAAGTGCCATTATTTTTTCATATTACATACATATTGTATAAACTAACCAAATCCTATGTATTTCTTACATGACTTAACCTAACCTTACTTATTGACACAACCTAATTCAGCAGTATTGCAAAGGGTCAAATTGACAAGTGACATTACATTTTCATATTACATTCATATTGTAATAAACTAACCAACTCCTTTGTATTTCTTACATGAATTAACCTAACCTTACCTATCCACACAACCTAACCTAATTCAGCAATATTAGAAATGTCAAATTGACAAGTGCCATTATTTTTTCATATTACATTCATATTGTAATAAACTGACCAAATCCTATGTATTTCTTACATGCTTTAACCTAACCTTACCTATCCACACAAACTAACCTAATTCAGAAGTATTAAAAATGTCAAATTGACAAGTGCCATTATTTTTTCATATTACATACATATTGTATAAACTAACCAAATCCTATGTATTTCTTACATGACTTAACCTAACCTTACTTATTGACACAACCTAATTCAGCAGTATTCATATTATATTCATATTGTAATAAACTGACCAAATCCTATGTGTTTCTTGACTAACCTAACCTTATCTATCCACACAACCTAACCTAATTCAGCAGTATTGGAAAGGTCAAATTGACAAGTTACAGTATTTTTTATATCAAATTCATATTGTAATAAACTGACCAAATTCTACGTATTTCTTACATGACCTAACCTAATCTCATTTAATATAATCGTCAAATTGGCAAGTGATATTACATTTTCATATTACATTCAGTTTGAGTCGCTGAAGTGATAAGACGTGTGTTCGGTGCTCCGTCTTAGGTTTCTCTATATAATTGTGGTAGTCGGTAATCCGGTAAAGTTGAGAATAGTGAGTGAAAACAATCAACATACAACAACAAACAATCGGTGGTAGTGCTGGTAG
>NW_017096624.1:0-5195 GCF_001412225.1 Nicrophorus vespilloides
TAAACCCATTTTTATGCGATTTTCGGTATATTGTAACTAATTGATTTAGTTTTATGCGGTTTTAAAATAAATATGGAACGTATCCTTTATTTTTATACGTGTGTCCAGTCCTTTTTTGTGCGATTTATTTCTATGCGTTTTCCTGTGGAACGTATCTACCGCATAAAAAGAGAACAAAGTGTATGTTTAAATTATGTTTCTTTCAATAATTGTTGCGTGCGCCAGGTTCAAATTATTAAATTTTTGCGTAAATATTGAAACTTTTTTAATAGATCAAAGATAAAATTTCATTCAATATTTTACAGTTGATTGAGACACAGTTTGTTAAATTATATAATAAAATTTAGAAACGAAAATCTTTAGTTAGTAGTTTTCGTAAACGAATATGAAAATTGAGAAGAAAAAAAAAATGTGCATTTCCGTCCGCTTTTGATCTTTTGATATTAAATCGTTTCGCGAACACAAAGAAAAATAAGGAAAGAAACGTTAAACGGGCGTAAAGTTTATCGTAACGACGACGGAATCTCAATATCCGCTTCCTGAAAAGGAGGAGAGACGCAATTCCGTGTTTATTTCTAAATAAATATAAAAACTTTGCGTGCGTGCAAAATTGAATCGAATTTCGCAACTGCTTCTGCTCTTCCTGCATTCGCATCAGCATTCGCTAGAAGAGATGGAGCATCTGCGGCGCGTGACCATAATACAAGAGAAAATACCCGAAGCGGAATGAATGAATGAATGAATGAATAAAAGCGAGGAAACAAAGAGGAAAAAATAATGCGAGGTTCGGTTATATAAGAGTTTGCTGAGCATATATGTGTGTGTGTGTGTGTCTATGTGCTTAAGCTCATGTCGGTGAAGAGGGATGAAAGCCGGAGAGAGCGCGCGTTTATATTTGACTTACAAATTACGGCGGCGAACGAACGGTTTCCATCATCAAAAGCACTTGGCTCAGTTCATTTCTTAATGGAATTATCGCGATGCATGCAGCCAGAGCTCTGTGTTAGCATAAAGAGCGCACCGATCCCCTTTCTACTACAACTACCACCCGTTTTCGCAGGGAGAGTAAAACAACATGGATTGGGGGGAAAGATGATGAAGACGATGATGATGATGATGACGATGACTGTGATGATTCTTGTGTGTGTGTACACTAAAATAAACTCGCTCCAATCAACGCTCCATCCACTCTAATCACATCCAGATTGGGCAGGTTTTAATTACGATTAATTAACAGAATGCCCCTCGTTTCGAATCAAGGAAAAGCTGTATTTATTTTCTGGGAAGTGCGCGGATCCCGGTGGATGGACGCATTGTGCCTGAAGTTTATCGAAGAAGTGCGAAAAGGGTGTTTTTCGCTCTCAATCTTAATTCACTGATTAAAAGCAAAGTTCGTTGCTTTTGTGCGAGTGTGGAGGAATAAGTTCCATGGTAGGGTTGAAAATGATGTGAAGGGTGTCGTTTTTGGAAGGTCCCGCGAGTTACGCATATGCAAATGGGCCTTTGTCTCTTTGCCTCGCGTTCAATTTAAATCGAAAGCGAAACAGGCTTTTCCCATCTACATTATTAACACGCGGCATGTGTGAAAAATGTTTACTTCCACTGGAAATTTGCATAAGTTCCGTGCGTCGTAGCGTGTAGTAAATTCAATATGTAAACGTTCGTTTCGAAAATGACGAAACAGATTTCCGGCGCGGCACTATAAGCGACTTCGCTTTTATTTCCATCCCAGACGTATCAATTCATATTTTTTTTTTATATTCTTCGTAAAGAACACATTTTCAAAGTGAATGGTCCATTTGCAAACTGTGAATATTGCAAAGATTGTTTCGTTTATTTTATTTTGCTTTAAAAGTTTGTAGAAGGAAATATGTAATTTTGAGAACAAAAAATTGACTATTAAAACGATTACTGTAAAAGATTATTATAGAAGAAAGTATAAAGGATTTAAAGTTTTCTTTATTTTATTTTGCTATAAAAGTTTGAAGAAAATTTGTTATTTTGAGATTTTTTTTTAATTATTAAACGATTACTGTAATGATTATTAATGAAGAAAGTATAAAGGATTGAATTTGTAAGAAGAAAACATTTATTAAATATTTGATTGTGAATAAACTTAAATTGTTTTAAAAAATTATTGAAAATTGTAATTTAAGATGAAATTATAGAGAAGTTTACTTTGTAAAAGTGGTAAATATTAATTTCTTTAAAATTTATTTACAAAAATTAACAGGTAAAAAATAATTTTTCTACAATTTTTCCAAATTAAAATTTCTAAAAATGTTCAATAATTATAATAAATTATAACATTCAAACTGCAAATAAAGATTAAATTAGTTAAACAATTACAGAAAATAGTAATTTAAGAAGAAATTATAGATATGAATTTCTTTGAATTTAATGATTTTTCAATAAGATTTTCGAAGAATTCAATGATTTTTATTCACGATTTTTTCAATTTTCAACATATTTTATTAATAATTCAATACAATTACTAAAAATTATAATTAAAGACGAAAGTATCAAAAAAAAAAAAAAATCAATAAATTTACTTTAAAAAACGGTTCAAAATCAATTAAAAATGAAATTGTAAAAGATTGAATTGAACGAATTAATAATATTTCGAATAATCGTCTTAAATTTGTTAAAAAAATATTGAAAATTATGATTTAAGAAGAAATTATAGAGAAATTAAAGAAATTTACTTTGCAAAAGCGGTAAATATTAATTTCTTTATAATTTATTTACAAAAATTAACATAAATAATAATTTTTCGAGAAGATTTTCAAATTTATGAAAATATTCAATAATTTTTATAAATTATAACATGCAAACTTAAATTCATAAAAATTTAATTAAAAAAAATGCAAATAAAGATGAAATTAGTTAAATAATTACTGAAAATGGTAATTTATGAAGAAAATATAGATATGAATTTCTTTGAATTTAGTGATTTTTCAAGAAGATTTTCGAAGAATTCAATTATTTTTCTTAACGATTTTTTCAATTTTCAAAATATTTTATTAATTATTCATAAAAATACAATTATTAAAAATCATAATTAAAGACGAAAATATCATTTTTTTTTTACAAAACGGATGAAAATTAATCTTTTATTTATTAATTTTTCAAACAGTTATAATTTATAACAAATTAACATGAAAAGTTTAATTAATTAGATAAATATGAATCAATATTATTATCATTGAATTGCAGGAATTTCTGGTAAATTATTATAACATAAATAATAAAATAAAATTCAGTTTAATTATTGTAATTGTATAATTAAATCGGATATAATAAATTCAACATGTTTATGATTATTGTAATTGTGGTTTTCGTGGTTTCATCGCTATCATAAAGTGAAAATTAGAAAAGATATTTTTTTGTACAATGCAATGCGTTTAGTTTATAGCAAATATTATTGAAACTATGAAAGCTAGAATTATAATTAAGTAATTTAATTAAAGTTAAAACTAACTAAAATTAAGTACGTGTATTATTTTAATTGTAACTATAATCGTTTTTCTGTAATTAATTATCAAAAATTTAACAAATTTATGAAGATATTTACATCTTGATAAATTATCATGAAAATTATATTAATTAACACTGAGATTCTTTGAAAAAAAATTACAAATTTATATAATCATTTTTCAAACAGTTATAATTTATACCAAAGTATGAATCAACATGAAAAGTAAATATGAATCAATGATAATAATTGCAGAAATAGCTGGTAAATTATTACAATATAAATAATGGATAAAATTTAGTTTAATTATTGTAATTCTATAATTACATCGGATATAATAAATTCAACATGTTTATGATTATTGTTTTTATTAGTTTAGTTTTTAGCGAATATTATTTAAACTATGAAAGCTAGAATTATAATTAAGTAATTCATTTAAAGTTTAAACTAACTGAAATGAAGTACGTGTATTATTTTAATTGTAACTATAATCGTTTAATTAATTATCAAAAATTTAACAAATTCATGAAGATATTTACAAAGTTAATTTTGAAAGTTAATTAACACTGAGATTCTTTGAAATTAAATAGTTACTTTTGAATACTTTTTTATATCAAAAGTGTTAGCTCGCTCTTCTTTTTTTTTTTAAATTAAAACTACATATGAAAAAAAAAGAAGGCTAACAAACGGTCCCATGGTAACCATGATCATTTAAATGTTGATCAGTTTCATTTATTTTCAATTTGATGGGGTGGTTGGAAGCGCGCACTCTTTTTCCTCTCTCGTGCGTCCACTTTCGAAAGGGCTTTTAATTGGAAGTGTGTACGTTCGTGTGAATGCGAAAAAAAAAAAGCCGTAAAGGGTGGGTTTGGATATATAAATTTCTTTTTTTTGGTATTTCCACTTCGTCCTTTGAGCGACGTCGTCCGGTCGGTTGGATCATATTGTATCCATCCACTGCACCATTCCCGAAACGCACTCTAGATTTTCGTTTATATATATATATCTCTCTCGAACGTAGTAGTAGTCCCGCAGGACTCGCTGTACAAACGCAAAACAACGTGACTTCGCCATTTGCCGAGAGGGTAAATTAATTGAAAATCACCCGCACATTAAACAAACCCTCACACACATGGCCATCCCGAACATGTATAGGATGAGTCCTCGCTCGCTCATCGTATGTGTCTGCATGGATTGGATTGAATTGGATGCTCCTCTCTATGCGAGAGATGAGTGAGTGAGTGAGTATTCGATGTCCGATCCAAGATTTCGTTTGCACACTGTTATCCGATCTTTGATTAGATAAACATACCGCTGCTATACTTTCCGTTAGCTAATTAATTTTCGTTTCGACGAAACCGGATCATCCGCATCAGGTTTTTAATTACTTACCAAACGCGGAAAATCTGTTCGCAGCGGATCCACTTCCAAACCTAACTTTACTACAACTTTAACACAATACACGTGATTTGAATTGAATGAAAAACAAATATCACGTGTTTACTAAAACCTTCTTCTCGATTACATCTAATTAAAATCACTCGATTTGTCAAGTTTACTTTATTCGACAATGATAACTATTTGTACGATTTTGGAATTTTGTGTATTCAAAATTGAATCATAGAAATTGTAAATTTCAATCCTTATATTTGTACTAATTTCTTAAAGACAATGAATGTTTTATTGAATGAATGAATTATTATTACAAATTTCTGGTAAT
>NW_017096624.1:5206-6287 GCF_001412225.1 Nicrophorus vespilloides
TTTTTCAAACTTAGACTCTTTATTATAAATTTTCTTTAAAGTAGAGATGAAATTATAAGGAAAATAATATTTGTACTTACAAATTATTATTACAAATAGTGTTTAAATCAAAAATTGTAAAGAAAACAATAAGTAAATATACATATTTATACGATTTATAGATTTTTTTTTGTAATTTTTATTTAAAGTACGATTTAGGTGTTCCTTTTTGTAATAGAAATTTCAAAATTGAAACAGTAAATTTTGTAAATCTCAACCAATGTTAGACTTATTATTATCAATTTTATTTGAAGTGGAGATCATAATGAAAATAACAACAATATTTCTGTATATTTATAAGGTTCTGGGGTTTCTGGTAATCAAAATTGAAACATTGCAATTGTAAATCATTATATTTTTATGGTATTTTCAAACTTAACGGATCTTAGACTGTTATAAATTTTCTTTAAAGTAGAGATCATAAGGAAAACATTATTTATACTTACATATTTGTACGTTTTTCGAATTATTCGTAAATTTAAATTTGAAACATTGAAATTAATTATTTTTTTAGCTATTTTTATTTATATTTTATAGATATTCTTTATTGTATAAATTAGAAAGAAAATGTAAATTTCCAACGTTATATTTGAACTAATTTCTTAAAGCCAATGAACGCAAGAAACTAATAAGTTTTTTTTTTATAAATTGATAAGATTCTGGGGTTTCTAGTAATCAAAATTTGAAACTTGAAACATTGAAATTGTAAATCTGAACCATTAAATTTTTATAAATTTTATTTAAAGTAGAGATTATAAGGAAAACAATATTTGTACTTATAAATGTTTACGTTTTCCAAATTTTTCGTAATTTTAAATTTGAAACATTGTAATTAATTTTTTTTTAGCTATTTTTTTTTTGTAAAGTCAATTCTTTACTTTATAAATTAGAAAGAAAATGAATAGTGTACGAATCAACATTGAAGTGTTTAAATTGTAAATTTATGTCGTTATATTTGATCTAATTTCTTAAAACCAATGATCGCAAGAAACTAACAAGTTTTTTTTATATATTTATAAGAGTCTGTGGTTTCTAGTAATCA
>NW_017096624.1:6312-8536 GCF_001412225.1 Nicrophorus vespilloides
AATTTTGAAACTTTCAACATTGAAATTGTAAATCTCAATCATTAAATTTTTATAATTTTTCAAACTTAGACTCTTTATTATAAATTTTCTTTAAAGTAGAAAGTGTAAGATAAATTGAGAAGTATTATTGCATATCTGTACGATTTAGGACATGTTTGTACTAATAATTGAAACAGTGAAATTTTATGTTTTCCAAATTTTTCGTAATTTTAAATTTGAAACATTGAAATTAATTAATTTTTTAGCTATTTTTTTTATAAAGTCAACGAATGTTAGATTTATTGTTATAGATATCATTTATTGTATAAATTATTAAGAAAATGAAAATTGTACTTGCAAATTTGTACGAATCAAAATACAAATTTGAAGTATTGAAATTGTAAATTTTAAATCATTACATTTTAACAAATTTCTTACATTCCACTAATATTAGATTTATTATTATAAATTTTCATTAATAGTAAAATTTATATGTATACATTTAGGGATTTTTTATGATGAAAATTAAAATTTAAAAAATTGAAATTGTAAATTAATCAGTAAATTTTAATAAATTTCTAAAACTGGACGAATCTTAGACTTATATTTACAAATTTTCTTTAAAGTAGAAACTGTAAGGAAAATTGAGAAGTATATTTGCATATCTGTATGATTAAGGACATGTTTGTACTAATAATTAAAAATTGAAACATTAAAATTTATTATTTTTTAACTATTTTTTGAAGTCAGCGAATGTTAGAATTATCGTTAAATATATTCTTTATTTTATAAATTAGAAAGAAAATGAAAAATTTACTTGCAAATTTGTACGAATCAAAATACAAAATTGAAGTATTGAAATTGTAAATTTTAAATCATTACATTTTAACAAATTTATTAAAATCCACTAATATTAGACTTATCATTATCCATTTTCCTTCAAATAGAAATTATAAGGAATATATATGCATATAGGTATGATTTAGCGATTTTTTCATAATGGAAATTAAATATTAAAATTGTAAATTAATCAGTAAATTTTAATAAATTTCTCTGTAAGACTTATATTTACAAATTTTCTTAAAAGTAGAGAGTATAAGGTAAATTTAGAAGTATTCTTGCATATCGATGATTTAGGACATGTTTGTACTAATAATTGAAACAGTGAAATTGATGATTTTTTAACGAATTTCTTAAAGTCAACGAATGTACTCTAAAGTAGACATTATAAGGAATATAACTTCTTAAGAACAACAATTTTCTTCTATTACAATGATAAAATATACAAAACTAAAACTATATAGAAAATAACCAGTTTCCAATGTTATTAGAGACATTAATATCAATAGTGATTAATCTAGTGACTAGGGGAATTTTTTTTGTTTTAGTTGGATGGATGATGGTCATTTTTGAACATGAAAAGTGAGAGTTAGGGATGTTTGAAAATTTGTTGGTGCGGCGGTGAATTGACCGTGAAATTGACAGTGGTGAAAAACCGATGCGGAGAATCCAATCGTAACGAGCCGTGCTCGCTCGCTCTCTAATACAATTTAATTAAATCGCTTTTGTATTTCGGATGAGTTTGGTCAAATCAAAGCTGAAGTCGATAATAAAAAAAGGTGCACCACCCCATGTTTATATACATATAGGATTTAACATAGTCTGTATGGAAATTGCCTCTGTTTTGTATTAATTTCTGATCTTTATTTCAAATCAAATAAAATTAACTTTAGACTCGACAAGAAAATTACATTTTTTTTTAGCAATAATTTTATTGAACTGTTATTTGTAAGACGATGATAAAAATTTGTAAAATTATTCAAATATTCTTGCAGAAATTCAACAAATTTTAAGTTGATGAAATTGAGTGTCACACAGGGGAGGAAGGTTAAGAAGACAATTAAAATTGAAACATTGAAATTGTAAATCTCAATCATTAAATTTTTATAATTTTTCAAACTTGGACTCTTTATTATAAATTTTCTTTAAAGTAGAGATGAAATTATAAGGAAAATAATATTTGTACTTACAAATGTTTACGTTTTCCAAATTTTTCATTAATTTAAATTTGAAACATTGAAGTTAATTATTTTTTTAGCTATTTTTTTGTGTAAAGTCAACGAATGCTCGATTTGTCGTTATAGATATTCTTTATTGTATAAATTAGAAAGAAAATGAAAAAATTACTTGCAAATTTGTACGAATCAAAAGACAAAATTGAACTATTGAAATTGTAAATTTTAAA
>NW_017096624.1:8546-10302 GCF_001412225.1 Nicrophorus vespilloides
ATTAAAATTTCAAATAATGTTCAAATAATTGTGTTTAATTTGCCAAAGTAAAACGCAACAAATACATTTGAATTTTCCAGTAAATTCTTTATTTCAAATCAAATAATATTTACCTTAGACTCGACAAGAAAATTACAATTTTTTTTTAGCAATAATTTTAATGAACTGTTATTTGTAAGACGATGATAAAAATTTGTAAAATTATTCAAATATTCTTGCAAAAATTCAACAAATTTTAAGTTGATGAAATTGAGTGTCAGACAGGGGAGGAGGGTTAAGAAGACAATTAAGCGGTATTAGCCGGGGCGAAGTTTTAATTGAGGCAATTAACTTTTTGTTGTTGAATGGAAATAAATACGTAATTTATTTAATAAGCGGGGTGCGTGCGTGTGCAGTTTCAGGAAGAAATGGGTTAAACGATTTGCAACATTAATTCCGATTATCCTCGCGCTCGCGCTAATTAATTAAGATAGTAAATATTGCTACGGCTTGCGGGAAATTTGTCATTGTTGTGTCGGGCGGTAATCTGAATGCGGAGTAATTGCAAGCCGGTAATGTGTTTGCGGATTAGGTTTAGGCATTCGCCATTACATGACGAATATATGGGGACGGGGATGCCGTGTAACCGCCTACGCAATCCTCAACATCCTCACCATCACTCCACCCCACACACGAACGCTGTTACATCTCAAGTCAATCTCTCGTCAGCAGAATCCGAGCTGATATCAGCAGATGTTCGCGATTTGCATATAATCAAAACGAGCAATTATTGACCAAAGCATCGAAGGAAGTTTAGCAGAGAGTCTAAGAGCATTTCTTGTTTTAGCCTACATCTCTGTTAGTTAATTAGTTAATTGGTTTGTATTGTTTAATTTTAACATTTTATGAAAGTTTCAGAAGCATAAATTTGTGCGTTTTTTTTTCTTGTATTAATTGATTGAGAAATCTATATTATGTAACATGACAGTGCTCGTGTACGAGAAAAAAACAAGATTATACAAATCTTGCAGTCTGTAAGCGGAAGATTTAATTTTATTTGTAATGTAATGTAGATTTAGTAAGTAAATAAATAAATATAAAAAAATTAAATGTATAGCTTTGTTCGAGCCAGGGGATAAATGGAAATCCAATAAAGTTTAGCAGAGAGTCTAAGAGCATTTCTTGTTTTAGCCTACATTTCTGTTAGTTAATTATATTGTATTGTTTAATTTTAACATTTTATGAAAGTTTCAGAAGCACAAATTTGTGCGTTTTTTTTTCTTGTATTAGTTGATTGAGAAATCTATACTATGTAACACAACAGTGCTCGTGTACAAGAAAAAAAAACAAGATTATACAAATCTTGCAGTCTGTAAGCGGAAGATTGATTTTTATTTGTAATTTAATGTAGATTTAGTAAGTAAATAAATAAATATAAAAAATTAAATGTATAGCTTTGTTCGAGTTAGGGGATAAGTGGAAATCCAATAAAGTTTAGCAGAGAGTCTAAGAGCATTTCTTGTTTTAGCCTACATCTCTGTTAGTTAATTAGTTAATTAGTTTGTATTGTTTAATTTTAACATTTTGTGAAAGTTTCAGAACTATAAATTTGTGTGTTTTTTTTTCTTGTATTAGTTGATTGAAAAATCTATATTATGTAACATGACAGTGCTCGTGTACAAGAAAAAAAAACAAGATTATACAAAACTTGCAGTCTGTAAGCGGAAGATTGAATTTTATTTGTAATGTAATGTAGATTTAGTAAGTAAATAAATAA
>NW_017096625.1:0-14631 GCF_001412225.1 Nicrophorus vespilloides
TTCGAGTAAATCAATGAAAATGTGAAAACAATGCTTTTTCGAACGTTCTAATTTCAATTTTTAACTTTGAACGCGTATTACAGCAATATGGATAAGAGCACAGGAATGTATCTATACTTTAGCAGATATTTGGAAAATTGCTCACTGCTACTAATATTCGCGCCTCCCCTTAGACTAGTCCACGCCTCCCCAGGGAGGCGCGCCTCACAGTTTGGAAAACGCTGATTTAAGTGATTATTCGAAATTGCTCACTGCTACTAATATTCGCGCCTCCCTTTAGACTAGTGATCTATATGAATAGTTCAATTTGTGCGAAGAGATGGCGTCACGTATTGCGTTCGGAAAATGTATGCGACATTTCAGTTTGTTTTTACGTTTGCAGCGTTCCGTCTTCTCGGATGCACGTAATGTGATTTATCACCGGGAGAGATAGGTGCACTTAAATCGAAAAGCAGCTGTCCGAGTTGAACGAAACAAATGATTAAATTCCACCCGCCTCGGAGTTGTCAGACGTTATATAAAACAAAAACGAGCAAATAAAACGAAACAAAAATGCAGACGACTACAATATAAAAGTTATGATGTTGCTGAATGCGGAATGGAAAATGAACATTGCGAAAGAGTGTATTTGCATGAACGTCCCTAAAGGTTTGGAATTGTTATTTTTTTTTTTTTGGGATTCTACTATCCCCGCAAATTGCAAGAAGCAATTTGCTGTTTAGCAATAAAAGCGGTCCGCTGTAATGACTATTTTTAATAAATTGCGAAACAATGCTTCACCGAGACTCTATTGTATGTATGTATATGGAAAGGGTTGGAAATCTGGGCTTTTAAATGGCTGCATTATATAATATATGAGTGTGTGTATATATACATATTACATGTATATATCAGATGAGTGTGTGTATTATTCGCAAAGCCAGCTCTTTCCATTATCTTGATGATTATTATTTGCCTCGTTTTTTTTTTCCCATTTCATTTCGTTTCACGTGCATTTAGTGCGAGGGCCATTCCAGAGGGGGCGCCTAATGGCATACACTTTTATTGCCGCTGCACTGCCATTACACCGGCCGTTCAGATGCGGCGTATCGATTGCGCGGAATTAAATTCCGTGTAGTCGTAATTTCTTTACGCTTCTTTTTTTTATAAGTAAAAAGCGCATTCCGACATTCCATGTGTACAAGTAATAAATTTTATTTCACTTCAATCGACATATCTTTGACAGTTGAAATTGATGCAGCTGTCAATTTGATGGGTAGTTCGATGTGGGCAACGAGATGGCGCCACCCAAGTCGTTAACCAATCTAGACCATATGGTGCATATCTGTGCGGCAGTCTCTATGTTAATTTAACGCTCCCCGGTTGCCCATGTTATTACATCGAATCTTGCTTCCACCTATCATCAGATTGTCTGCGCGTATATTACCTCAATTATACACCCTCCGACCATGCATACACTCCAATCAAATCATCCAATATCCTTTGCGGTTATCAAAAGTAAATTGTCACTTTTTAATCGAACTTTAAAGTAATGTTGGTTGACGCGTTACATTTAATTCAATAAACAATTACGCAACGACATGAACGACTATTGATTGAACTAAATTTAGAATACGAACACATAATATTGTATATATTATTATAGCAAAATATGTGGAAGAATTGGAGAGATAATGTGCTGGAAATGGGAAAACGCAGCAGGAAATTAGATTTGGTATGTATATAAATCCTGACGAGTCCATAGCACACGCGTTTCGGATAGGTGAAATATGGTGGCGGAGCGCATTTTTCGCATCGAATTTATGACAGGCCATAAAACAAATTGTTTTCGAGGATCGATTTCACGTCATCCTATCCAAGTATACAATTTACGTACAACATTTTTTTATATATTTGATACATATTTATTCTAAAATTGAAATTATTTTTTTGTCCATTGCATAATTCAAGTAATTATTACGTTAGATTCATTTTTTTTTTGTAAGGTTAGGTTAATTTAAGTGTTAGGTTATGTTATCAACAAAAAAAAATTGAAATTATTTTTGTCCATTGCATAATTCAAGTAATTATTAGGTTAGATTCAATTATTTTTTTTGTAAGGTTAGGTTAATTTAAGTGTTAGGTTATGTTATCAACAAAAAAAAAATTGAAATTATTTTTGTCCATTGCATAATTCAAGTAATTATTAGGTTAGATTCAATTATTTTTTTTGTAAGGTTAGGTTAATTTAAGTGTTAGGTTATGTTATCAACAAAAAAAAATTGAAATTATTTTTGTCCATTGCATAATTCAAGTAATTATTAGGTTAGATTCATTTTTTTTTTGTAAGGTTAGGTTAATTTAAGTGTTAGGTTATGTTATCAACAAAAAAAAAATTGAAATTATTTTTGTCCATTGCATAATTCAAGTAATTATTAGGTTAGATTCAATTATTTTTTTTGTAAGGTTAGGTTAATTTAAGTGTTAGGTTATGTTATCAACAAAGAAAAAACTGACGTATTGGAGAAGTTCAGTGCTACTAGATGGCGTTGCAATTGACGTGGTTCTGGTGAGCATTAAGATCGTATCTAAATAGGCATCTCGCAAGAATTGAGTTTACGCCTGCATACGAACGAATCGTTTAAGAATACCGCTGTAGTTGGGTGGAGGCGAAACTCGTACTAGCTGTGCTGAAAATATATCGTTTCCCATAAAATCCGTTGATTGCAGCCAATTTCGTGCATCGTTCTGCATGAAGTTGGCCACGGTTCAATATGAAAAAAAAAAGAAGAGAGAAACAAAAAAACAAAACAGCAACCTGTAAAATACAAGTATAGTTCCGTGCTCAACAAATTCCCATACACGATCGTTAAATTATGTCTGAAAATATATAAACCTCGCAAGCGTAAACTGATTTATTTTCAGCAAGTATTATAAATTCTGAAGTCTCTGTAAAAAAAACAGTATCAATTCAAAAGAATCACTCAACGTTTGACGTTTATATTTGACGTTTCGTAATTTGACAGTTTTTGACATAAATATTAGAATTATAAACTGGTGGTAATATGAGACTTTTTACGAAAGAGAACAATTAAAAGACTAGTTTAACTTTGTTCACAAACAAAGTTCATTTTGGAATTCGTTTAAACAGTCCGACGCAATTAAACGAAACAACCGGTTAATTGGCTTGTCAAACCATGAAGTGTACTGAAAACAACAAAACACGAAAACAAAAAAAAACATACATACTGAAACGACTGAACAAAAAGTACAAAATGCAGTGAGGGTGACACAGATATTATTCCAATTATTAAATTAACCTGTTACACGTTTCTCTCGTGCATTCGGGACACGATTTTAACATGCATTTGCAGTGATTGCGCAAAGCGTTTTTCGGGCTAGGAATTGCGATTTAAACGCTCGCAAACACAATGGCAAATTGCGCTCACTCTTTTGTGAGATTCATTGTTTTTTTGTTTTTGGTAGTTGCTATTCATATTTCAAAGTTTCACTACTTTTTTTTTTTGTTATGAGTTCCGTGACGTCCGGCAATTTGCATAACAATCGGAGTGGACTGCAAATTGCTGAATTGTGGACCGGCGATTCCTGAAACCAAAGCCCCCTAATCACCACGATAATTATTAACATTGTGCTCGTGGATACGGGTGTTGCAAATTTGGTGCAGCATTCGACGACGTTGATTGCATCATCATTAAATGTAATTTACCCTGTTTAAACCATAATTTGGATAGTTTTAGATCATTAAATTTTGCAATTTTCAAGAATAATTATGCTGACATTACGTTAATATCTTAATAAATGAAATTTGAATGATCACACTTATAATAATAACGATAATAACGAATATGGGCGGATATATCCGCCCTATCCTATACATATGAGAGAGACTTTGCTTATGCAAAATTATATGCAAGGTTTAACATGTTGTTTCAGTTATGATAACATTGATTTAGTGTGGTATCTTGACAAACGTATTAACTATGTCAGATTGACTATAAATGTAATCATTGAAATTGGCAAAGTTCTAATCGTTACCAATCATTCTCTTAGCGCTAATCCAGATGTAAACTAATCGTTATCCTTGCATACAGAGTAAAACAGTGGAAGGATTATTAATTGCCTCAGCTTCGTGGGCTCCGTTTCAATAAATGAAATTTGAATGATCATAATTATAATAATAACAATAATAACAAAGATGGGCGGATATATCCGCCATATCTTATACATATTAGACTTCGCTTATGCAAAATTATACGCAAGATTTAACATATTGTTTCAGTTATAATAACATTGATGTAGTTTGGTATCTTGACAAACGTATTAACTACGTCAGCTTGACTAGAAATGTAATCATTGAAATTGGCAAAGTTCTAATCGTTGCCAATCATTCTCTTAGCGCTAATCCTGATGTAAACCAATCGTTATCCTTGCGTACAGAGTAAAACAGTGGAAGGATTATTAATTGCATGAGCTTCGTGGGCTCCGTTTCAATAAATTAAATTTGAATGATCATACTTATAATAATAACGAATATGGGCGGATATATCCGCCCTATCCTATACATATGAGACTTCGCTTATGCAAGATTTAACATGTTGTTTCAGTTATGATAACATTGATTTAGTTTGGTATCTTGACAAACGTATTAACTATGTCAGTTTGCCTAGAAATGTAATCATTGAAATTGGCAAAGTTCTAATCGTTACCAATCATTCTCTTAGCGCTAATCCTGATGTAAACCAATCGTTATCCTTGCATACAGAGTAAAACAGTGGAAGGATTATTAATTGCCTGAGCTTCGTGGGCTCCGTTTCAAATCAAATATATAAACGTTCGAGATCGATCGTCGTCGTCGTCGGATGGTTGGATTGTATGCATCGGATGGATGACGTTGATGGAGTCGTCCTCTTCGGGGAGACGGGTGTTGAAGGCGCGCGCCTTCCGACGGCTGACGCCTAAGATAAACCACGCACAATATGCACCGGCTCCTGCTGACGCTCCGCTTATTGCCATTGTTCAGACTCCTGCACGAAGCACAAAACATTCCGCCCGTTTATTTCCCCAACGTAACAAATATCCTATTATAGTTGGCTCACTACTCCTACCACCACCGGCGCATCCGTGCAGACGGCGATGCAACGAATGTAAACGATCGTTGCGAATATTAATTTTAAGGACGTGTTGCCGCATCAAACACGACGAGATACGTTGTTCATTCGCTACTCCCATTGATTCCAACCGCAATACGTAAACCATTGTGTTTGTTCGATAACTTCACCGACAACCACCGTAATTTAATAAACTTCATACATTTAAGTTTATACAAAACACGTTCATATTCTACAGTTCGTTAACTTCCTTTTATTATGACTGCTGTCATTATAATCTGCTTCAATAATGACATATACAACTATCAAGTTACCAACTTACAATTATTTACTAATTACATATTACCAACCAAAATTGCTATTACAAAATACCAATGGACTGATGCGTTTTCAAAGTGAACGTACCCAAACTGCGTTAGCTCTGCGCTTTATGCATAAACCCGATACAAATTTTGACGGTTTACACAAAATATGCTTTTACACACTTAACGCGCGTCCGTTGTGTAATGGTTGTTAAAAGCGGAGCGCCGTAAACATCGATCGTCGTTGGACTTTGAACACACACAATATATATAAAAAAAAAGGGAACAGACTTTTATTCCATTAAACACAGGATCGGATAATACAGGTGTCGACACAAACGAAAAAAGGGTGCAGAAGGCCCAAAAGCGAAACCCGACGTAGTGATTTCTGTGCAAAGAAAAACGGATATTGCATTCCTATCAGACAAAAATAGAGAAGGATAAAAGCTTGGAAATAATGTGAATTCTATTCTTTCAACGTGCTTTTGCAAAGGATTTCCTTTGAGACTTAAATATTTATAATATTCAAGTAGTAAAATGTATATAATTACAATACTAAATATTGGACTATATCAAAACAATGTACGCTGTTGTTTTGTGATGCGAATACAGCGAGAAGATGAAGTGTTTCGTGTCATTTATGTGTGGGAATGTAGATGGTATCAGTATAATAAACGGACATCCGGTGGTGCGAAATTTTCTGTGAAAGCCCTCCTCGAATGGCTGGGTCTGATCATCAGCATCAACATCAGCATCATCATCATGAACTCCGGCTATCAGAGTGAAAGCAGAGACAATGGTAGAGGACGCCCTTCGGCTGTTTTAGTATTTAGAGTGGATCCACCGCGATTGTCCACTTCGAAATCTGCCCTTTCCAGCCCTCGTGACCCCATGTCACAGCGCCCGAAGATATTCGTGTCCATCAAACCCAAATTTAAATTGAATTCTCTACCTATTATTTCCAAACAAACAAATTGAAAGGATAATTTTTGACACATCACAAAAATATCAATTGTCATTTTTCATTGTTAGTCTAGTAATTTTGGCATTTGTTTCCAGTACCAACTAAGAAAAAAAAACATAAATTTCTTTAACACATTGAAAATGTCAATTGTCTAGAAAAAACAAATTTGATCATGTATTTTAATCCGTTATGTAAATATATCTTAAGCCTTTAAACATCAGAATTTACACATTTTTAATACTTTATATAATTTACTTTAATTTTAATGAATCCTTTTCATCCAAACAAACAAATTGACAGGTTAATTTTTGACACATCACAAATTGTCATTTTTCATTGTTAGTCTAGTAATTTTGACATTTATTTCCAGTAGCAACTAAGAAAAAAAAACATAAATTTCTTTGACACATTGTAAATGTCAATTGTCTAGAAAAAAACAAATTTGATCATGTATTTTATTCCGTTATGTAAATATATCTTAAGCCCTTAAACATCAGAATTTACACATTTTTAATAGTTTATATAATTTACTTTAATTTTAATGAATCCTTTTCATCCAAACAAACAAATTGAAAGGTTAATTTTTGACACATTGAAAATGTCAATTGTCATTTTTCATTGTTAGTCTAGTAATTTTGACATTTGTTTCCAGTAGCAACTAAGAAAAAAAAACATAAATTTCTTTGACACATTGTAAATGTCAATTGTCTAGAAAAAAACAAATTTGATCATGTATTTTAATCCGTTATGTAAATATATCTTAAGCCTTTAAACATCATAATTTACACATTTTTAATACTTTATATAATTTACTTTAATTTTAATGAATCCTTTTCTTCCAAACAAACAAATTGAAAGGTTAATTTTTGACACATCACAAATTGTCATTTTTCATTGTTAGTCTAGTAATTTTGACATTTGTTTCCAGTACCAACTAAGAAAAAAAAATAAATTTCTTTGACACATTGAAAATGTTAATTGTCTAGAAAAAAAACAAATTTGATCATGTATTTTAATCCGTTATGTAAATATATCTTAAGCCTTTAAACATCAGAATTTACACATATTTAATACTTTATATAATTTACTTTAATTTTAATGAATCCTTTTCTTCCAAACAAACAAATAGAAAGGCTAATTTTTGACACATCACAAATTGTCATTTTTCATTGTTAGTCTAGTAATTTTGACATTTGTTTCCAGTACCAAATAAGAAAAAAAAAAGTAAATTTCTTTGACACATTGAAAATGTCAATTGTCTAGAAAAAAACAAATTTGATCATGTATTTTAATCCGTTATGTAAATATATCTTAAGCCTTTAAACATCAGAATTTACACATTTTTAATACTTTATATAATTTACTTTAATTTTAATGAATCCTTTTCTCGTTAATTGAAGATATCGCCCGTTTTTAGTAGTCGCGCTTTTGTTTTCGAATATAACAAGAGACGGCTTTTTGTCCCGGTAATTAGTTTAATTAACGAAACCGAAAATTTAATTAATTAGACGACACAGATTTCAACCACCGCATGCAAATAGACTTCTATCTACATTGCGGAGGCTTCTTTTATATAAATGAAACCCATACAAATTGACGCAAATTAAAAGCGACACAACTTTGATTGCATTATAAAATCTTTGTGAAAATATGACAAAATAAATATTTTTGATCAACATTTTGTTTTTAAACGTAACGCAGAATGGTTGACATTAACTGTCAAACTGACTTTTGTGAACTGTCATGAATACTGTCAAATTAAAGATAATCCATCGATTTTAACACAATCATTAAAGGTTATTCGATGTTGTAATCCAAGGAATGAAAGGAGCACGAAATTGAATTTCAATGGCCGAATGTTCCATTCAATTTTTATGCGAAGGAAATCAGTGGAATAAAGAATGAGTAGGGTCGAAGAGTGGAAAGTGTTCGCGGGAGATTTGAATTATGAATGACGAGGCTGTTTCTTTTACTCTCCCTCTTTTTCGTTTCGTTTTTTTTACATTTTCCTTCTTTCTTACTCGTATAATATTATTTATCGATGAAATTTCATCCGACCGAGCCCTTTGTTCAACACCCCCACGTCACCATTATTCCCACCCCGTATTTATCTTCCACGGTTTTGTATGTGCTGGCGCTTGCTTTTTTTCCTTCTTCCTCGTTCCAAGTAATTGCCGGAAACACGAAAATATTTCAGTATTATAAAAAGAAGATTTTTACTTCAGATATAAGAGAATTATGATTAAAAGAAGTTTTTGGCGATTTAGAGCACAATACGCACATCAATTACCCTAATGAATGGATAAGCTCAGATAACTAAGTTATTAACAAGATGATGGTGATTATGGGAGGTCGATACGTTTGGCTCACGTTTCACAAGTTTGGAAATTGGAAAACTTGCGAAGTCCACGATGCAATATCCGTTCCGTCCTTCCTCAAAGTTCAATTCCGCATGAATTAAATGCCATCGGGACTACCTAAGATTCCTGATCTCATTTTCACAACTTTTCAGCAATATCATCCAACTTCTACAAAAAAAAAATTGATTACATCTCTTATACAAACAAATATTAATTATCAATCAATACTTGATACATCTTTCAATTGATTGTACATTTCCACTCATTATCCTAATACAATCGTGTATCGATTTATTTTAAAAATTCATTATGTATGGAAGAGGGGAAAAAACAGCGGTTTTGTGTTGGTAGGAATTCGTTCGGAAGAATAATGGAGACTTTGCGGTGTAAAAAGGGCTTTGACTGAATTCTATTATTATCGACTTAACATTCTTCGGCAGAACACTTTAAGGATTCCAGTTGAACTCGTTTCGCGTGCACGTGAAGACTTTGTAATTGAGACCGACGAAAAATATCTTAAAATAGTTACAAATACAGTAAAACATCATTCATAAAGCATTATTTTACAAAATTGTTAAATTATAATTTAAAAAAAATAATCAATAAATAATCGTTATTATTTCAATTTCAATAAATTTGCACTCAAATGTAAAATATTGAAAAGCTTTCAGACGAGATTTGCAACGAACCGAAGAGGATAAAGATTTTCTGGCTTCCAAAAAAAAAATTTGACCGAATTGAGACCGACGAAAAATATCTTAAAATAGTTACAAATACTGTAAAACATCATTCATAAAGTATTATTTTACAAAATTGTTAAATTATAATTAAAAAAAAAAATCAATAAATAATCGTTATTATTTCAATTTCAATAAATTTGCACTCAAATGTAAAAGATTGAAAAGCTTTCAGAAGAGATTTGCAACGAACCGAAGAGGATAAAGATTTTCTGGCTTCCAAAAAAAAAATTTGACCGAATTGAGACCGACGAAAAATATCTTAAAATAGTTACAAATACTGTAAAACATCATTCATAAAGATTATTTTACAAAATTGTTAAATTATAATTTAAAAAAAAAATCAATAAATAATCGTTATTATTTCAATTTCAATAAATTTGCACTCAAATGTAAAAGATTGAAAAGCTTTCAGATGAGATTTGCAACGAACCGAAGAGAATAAAGATTTTCTGGCTTCCAAAAAAAAAATTTCCGCTCGAATCCGGCGATCACTTCCATTACGTCTAGAGACGTTCGACAGTGACAGACCTCTATATTTTTTTTGAACGTTTGTTTGTTTTTAAATTGAAGCGGGAATCGAGGGTGCGCGTCGGACCGTTTGAAAGGGTGGCGAGTTATGCAACGTTCGATATTTGCATAGATTTCACGGGTTCACCGCACTCCCTATTTTCCTTGTCTTGTCAGCAATTAAGCTTAATTAAATTCGCAAAACTAATTACTTCCACATGGGAATTCGTAGATGTCGCCACTGAAAAAGAAAAAAAACCCGCAGGTACCAAAACAATGGAGGTATGCGACATCAAAGCGGATTGTAGGGGTCGCTGCGGTCGGTGACGCGGTTAATCCGGAAAGAGGGTCATCCCTCTCCTAATGTGCAGGGTAAACAGGAGAGATGTGCACATTCGTTTATGGTGCTTTTGCAGACTTCATTTGGCCCAATTTCGGGGGGCACGTAATTAAAATATGCTCAGATTGCTGAAATAATTCCATTAAGTGCTTTTTAATCACGCGACATGAGCCGCACAACACGTTGTTGTTCATACACGACACGGCGCATTCCTCAGTTCTGCACTTCATTCCGACCCATTACCGACGCGTTTTCCACCGCACTTATTCAACCACACGTGCAAAACCGACACTTTTTCTCATACACCCTTCCATTTTACTCCACCACCCTTTTGCTTTGCTTTTGTTCCTTTGCTTCTTCAATTTTACAAACTAAACCTAATTGCTTTCGTTCTCAGAAAACACCAATCAATTCCACGTCTATAGCAAAACCGAGCGAATACTCAACAAGTAAACATCCTTTGAATTGCAGGAAATAAAATATATCGAATAACATTCACAAAATCGTCATATTTCAGTAATTAATTATATGTTAAAATATGATGTAAATATTAAAAAGAAATCTGCAAATTTGTAATTGGAAAAATGAAACCTTAACAAGTGTATAATTCTGTGGATTTTTTGACTGAAAATCATTTAATTTACTAAATCTTTTTGCCTAAACTTCTCTAAACTTTTCCGTGCGGAAAAACCGCCTTGTTGCTAATTGGACAGACGAAGGGTAAGGAGAGGGACAGAGAGAAATGAGATATGGGCTTTGGTCACGACATCAAAATGAAAGAGCAATTTCATACTCTAACCCTCTGTGAGTCTCCGAGTCAGTCTGATGTCTGATGCATTCATCGCATTCGTGCAGATGAAAAGTTAAATTGGCCGAAACCGAAGCCAGAATCTCCTCCTGCTGCAAAACCTATGCAACTTCCGCGGTGAACGGAAAAGACAGGAAGAAGCGTTATTACCATAATGCTGCCGCCGTCGAGGTCAGGCGATGCCCATTTTCCCTTTCGACGGTTTCGCATTAGAACATTTGAAATTTAAATGCGCGATAATAAAAATGAAACGTTTGGTGGAAAAGCAAGAGAGAGGGTGGAAATGAAAAGAGACCTTCAGGAATTTTCATAATGGTGAGGACCCGGCGCATCCACCCCGCTTTCTTGGAGCGCTTTATTATGCATGAATTTCGTGATAGATGACGATCTCTCCTTCTAATCTTCGGCAAACCCCGCATTCCCTATATTAAATGATCGTTATCCCTTATTCGCAGCGGGAGAGAGCTGCACCACCACCGCCGCGCATTAAATTTTAATGCTTCTCTCTCCTCCTCTGATTAAAGCATTACATCCTAATATTATCTTCCAAGAAATCTCCTGGAAGAGAGATTTGACTCAGCGCTTTCATCAGTTTCAATCTTCTCTCAGTTTAAAAACGAAAAAAAAATTATAATTTTACTTATATATGCAACCAAATGTGCAGATGATAAATGATTTTTACGTAAACGTAATGATGTAATTTTAAATACGATTTGATTGAATCATCAACATATTATCAACAATTTTAAATAAATAATTTCACTTGTGTTATAAAAACTTGGTTCTAAAAAAAAAAATCAGTTGTCATCCTGCAAGGATGTTTGAGGTTGGTACAATAACGAAAAACAAAAAGTGGTTGCAAGTGCAGCATTTCATCCTTTTTCGTTATGTGATGTGAGATTACTTACTAGTAAATCTGTTAACTGTTGAAACACTTCAGCGAACTTCTCTTAGGTAATGTACACAAATTCACTGCTTACAGTTTTTTTCCACGTAATTTATAATTAGTATAACACAAACTGAATGAATTTAACGGAACGAATTTGTTTGTTAATTTGTTGACATTCCACGGCCGACAACTTTGAAAAATTAAAAAAAAAACAAATACGAAACATATAAACACAGACTCTTGATTAAACTTTGGTTCAAATTCGTGGAATCTGGTATAATTAAAAAAAATAATCAAGCGTAGTATATATTGCATACAAAAATTTCAGTCGTGTTTGTGTTTTTTTTTTTACTTTCCTTAAGATCAAAGCGATTTTCATCTAAATTTATACCAAAAAAATAAATAAGAATGTACACAAACATACGTTTAATTACGTAAATCTTCTGGATTTTATAAACCCGGAGGATGGAGTAAATAATGGAAACACCTGTAATGGAAATTCGTTCTAATTTCAATTTTTCAACTTTGAACGCGTATTACAGCAATATGGATAAGAGCACAGGAATGTATCTATACTTGCTGGATTCCCCAAACATTCAGCTTTCATATGCATATATTGGATTCATTCTATCTATTATAGTTTTCTAGTAAATCAATGAAATGTGAAAACACTGCTTTTTCGAACGTTCTGATTTCAATTTTTCAACTTTGAACGCGTATTGCAGCAATATGGATAAGAGCACGTTTAATTACATAAATCTTCTGGATTTTATAAACCCGGAGGATGGAGTAAATAATGGAAACGCCGGTAATGGAAATTCTAATTGGATATTTCGCCAACTAGAATCTAGTATTTCATGCACTAATTGCGACTCCGTTGTCTTGTCTCCTTCCGCTTCACTTTGTTATAATCCGCTTTGAATGAACTTGTTTTTTCTTTTTTTTTGTAGACTATTCCCTAGTACGGATGGTCGCTTTCGCTCTATCTTGTAATTAATTTGGCGGAATGCGTTTTGGTTGGGGAAAATTAGGAGTGGAGAATTATCGGTGTTTGCTGGGGAAACTGAAAGCGTCTTTGCGGCTGCCGATGTGTGAGAGACTTCAAAGACGACCCTTCGAGCAGCATTTAGCGCAGACACATATTGTAAATACACCCTCTTCAGATTTGCCCGGATAAAATTACCGCTTTTGTTGTTTCAACGACCCCCTCTTATGCATAATCACAATCACAATTACGCGTTGAATCTGTACTAGCTACTTGGCAAGTAACAAGCGGTAAGCTATGCAGATTACTTAACAAATAATTATTTAATGCTTATGGATTTTAGGTAGCGGATGGGATTGAAAAAGTTTGGAAACATTTCAATCATGTCGGTCAGTGAAGTTTACGCAATTCCAAATCCGACTGTAGGATTAAAGTCAACTCCGCAGTTCCATTAAGTTAATTAGAGAAATGAAAGGAAACGGAAAGGAATAAAAGAAAAAACAAGTACGCAACGTAAATAATGGATGACGTTAATTGAAATGAGTTGCGCGGTGTAAAATGTAAGTAAAAAAAAAAATAATAACACGTATCGATTTGGACTAATAGATGGTATTGTGTGCGATGCAGGAAGGAAGTGCATATGCAATAACGATGAAACGTGAGCTGCGAAACGATGCCCACGACACGTGAATGGACGGAATTCTTCGATGGAATACTACAAGAAGTTACGTGTATTGGCAGATCAATAAGTCAACTTATTGCTGAAGAAAGAAAAATACTGGAATGTTCGAAGCATCCCGGAACTATTCTAATATCGAGGCAAGTTCGAGCACGATGTTCACAATATTCGCTAGGAAGTTGTTGTTGTTTTTTTTTGTTTTTTGTTCGTAATGAAGCTTATTTCCTTACTCATTTGCTATATTTGTTTTAGGAAGATGAATATTCGTTGCTGCAGACGACTGCCGTCAATTTATTATCGCGACAAAACTGACACGTTTCCCATTATGCAAATTAATCCTGGAACACTGTCAACGCCGTTTAGCGAACGCCGCCACCAGCCAAGAATGTAATCACACGAATCCAGCAGGCCTTCACTCACACCCTTATGTATATAAGCTGCATGTATATATATATATATATGTTTGATATACAAACACATATAGACTGTAAACCGCAGCGAGGCTTTGGGCGCAAGAGGTTCCCTTCTCTGTCCACGTTGTTTCGTTTAATCCCGCTCCATCATCAAAGGCAAACAAAAAGGACGCGAAAAGGTGGCTGAGTTCAGAGCGAAACGAAAAAGTGGATTATGGATGTAATCGAGTAAGGTTTTTTGATCAGGCTTAACGCAAGGTTTCACTGTAAGTATTAGATTAACTTATAATTGAGGTAACATAAGTAATAATACTAGAAAAGTAATTATAGTTGTAGTAATTGTTTTAGAAATTTTCATCATTTATTAACTTAATAGTAATTGTAGTGGTAACTTTAGTGCAGTGGTTTCCAAACTTGATGTTACTACGCCTTCCTCAAAAGTATGTAATCATTTGGCGCCTCCCCACTCACTCCATTTCATAAAAGGAACGCGTATTACAGCAATATGGATAAGATCACATGAATGTATCTGTACT
>NW_017096626.1:0-804 GCF_001412225.1 Nicrophorus vespilloides
TCTTCGCGAACGTGCGCGCCCACCTTTGCCGATAAAAAGTATATTCTTCTCCCTCTGTGTGTGTGCTTCTATCTCCCTACGCTGTATTGCGCAAATGGAATCTAAGGAAACAAACAATGACTTCTTCAAACACAATTAACACAATAAACACAATTCTTAATTAAATATTTCATTTTGCATTCAGTGTTGGCGCTTTGAACATTTACAGACGATCCTCTGATTTAAATTGAATTTATTGAAAAGTACTTGCAACATTGGTCTTTAAAATTTAGATTTTTATTTTAATTATTATATTTCATTTATTTTATTTATACAATAAATTTTACTTTTTTTTAAATTTTTATTAATACTTGAGGAATAACAAAAACAGGCACCGTTATAGGACAGATTTAAAATTTACAATTCTTTACGCATTTATCACAGGTGTATTTTGGATGGACATTACTTTACACATATATTTCTTAGTACTGCTCTCCCGTCTGATACTCAGGGGAACAACACCAACTTCAACGTGCAGAGAATTAATTAGACAGGTACGGAGGACGCCAAGTGCTATTCTCAAAGCTTTATTTTGTATTCTTTCCAAAGACTGAATTTTAAATTTAGCACAAAACGAATAAATAAATGCAGCGTATTCGAGTCTAGGTGGAATAAAAAATTTAAACATCAACATAGTCGCTGGATCTGAACCCCAGTCAATGCCAGAAATTGCTCTGAGCATATTGATTATCCCGGGGATACTACGACGAAAGTTTCATTTTGTTTGACAATGGAATCGATAATCGCTATAAAAGGCGTATCTTA
>NW_017096626.1:829-16954 GCF_001412225.1 Nicrophorus vespilloides
AAGAAATACGCCGCCAAGGAAGTGCTAGTAGACAGGACGGCCGCCAACAATGGTCTGCTGAATGGCAGGCGCTCCAAGTTTGAGGATGGCAAGAAGGATGGCCACTACGGCAGTGGACGTGTTTCCTCCAGCACGCAGAACAAGATCGCGCACGTTATCCCGGACAGCCAATCAGATATAGCGCTGCCTCCGCAAACCGACGAATTTCCTGATTATGTAAAGTGAGTATAGTTTTTTCTGTTCTTTTCGACAATCACTCATCCATCCATCTTACGTCTACAGAGAATATGCTATTATTAAGAACATTGAGCAGCGTCGCCGTTACAAAACGGATTTTAATAAACATTACGAGGAGTATAAGGAGCTGTATGGCGTCGTCAAACAAGTTTCAAATAGATTTACCCAACTCGAGGACAGACTCAAAACGGAGGATACATCTACTGAACAATATAAAGTAAGTCATTCTTATTTTTTTCTATTTATTATTAACTTTTCACTAAAATAGTACTTTTCGCGGTACACATTTAGAATTAATTGATCATCAAATACACATTTTAATGTAATTATATATTACCACTTCAACAAAATAATAATTAATGTTATGTCATAAGGATTTGCAACGACAGATACTGAGGGAGTATCAAGACACCAAAAATGACAGAGAAGCACAACGTGCTAAAAATCGGTTCCAGTACCTACATGACAAGCTGTCGCACATAAACCAACTCGTCTTTGATTACAATCAGATGTACACCGACCAGAGTGATATCAGGTACTGATAGTGGGCTGCGGCTTTTTGGTCAATGACATGTAACCGATCATCATATACGTTACGGACAACTACAATTACCACCAATGGACGACGACGCAACGGGACCATCTTTCTTTCACGAGTGCTTCATACGACACAATAATCAGTGGTGTTTTGTTTGATTGATTGGCAGCTACAAAACTAATCTCTCTATTAAGATATAAATCAAACAACTAGAGTCTATCCCATATATATGGCATATATTATGTATATTTTGATATGTAGTGTGTAATTAATTATTTTCGAGTGGGACCTGCTAAAGAATCAAGTTTTATTTTATTTATTTTTTCTAATTTTATTAATGATTATTAAAACTACTATTTTTTATTATTATGTTTGTATTATTTACGAAGTGGACTTAATCAGTGCATTTTTGTTTTGTTTCCGAATATGGGGTATATGGAGTAGTGAGTCGTCTCTGACCATTTCGTTTCAATAGGTCTTCCATCTGGGCGTTGCAAAATTCTTTGCCATCCGGTTTGATTTTCGACGTGACTCTTGTAGTCTTTGAACTTTTCGATAACTTCGTCCTTGTTACTTAGGAAGTAGACGTCTGTCCAACGACTGTATTCTTCTGTGAACGTCAGGAATTATCGAGCTCCTCCATGAGAGGCAGCTTAACGTTGCCTTGTTCGTCCTTGATGACAGCACCTTGTCGTTGGAATTTAACAGTGTGGTCACTTTCCACTAGCTTTGTGACATATAATAGAGTTTCGAAAAGTTATCTGAATTTGCAAATATCTTGACATTCCCTATGGCTCGGATGGGTGGATGGATTTTATTGATATTTGTAAATAAGGATTTATTTTTGCATAGGTGTGCTGCTGATACAAAGACTGAGGCTCTGGCTACCTGACTGGTAGGTACTTTAAGATCAAATACAATGATGAGGTGACCTGCCCATGACTGTAGTGTCCGGAGTTCCTCAGGGAAGCGTGGCTGGACCACTCTTATACCTAATCTTCACAGCAGACCTGCCAACATCGCAGCAGACCACTGTAGCCACATTCGCGGATGACACTGCGGTCTTGGTATCTCACAGGAATGCACCGATGGCATCGGCAATATGCGTCGTCAAACCTACCCCCGGTTGCCCTGAATGGCGGCATACTACCGCAAGTGGATGAAGCCAAATTCCTTGGAATGCATCTCGACAGAAGTCTAAGGTGGAAGAAGAATATAGCTACCAAAAGGAAACAGCACGGCCTGACGGTTAAAAAGTTACATTGGCTTCTGGGCAGAGATTGGGGTAAACGGAAAAAAACTCTCTCTTTATATTTTATCAGAAGGGCGACTAATAGCCAAATTGTTAAGTCGCCCTACTCACAATTTTGTGGGCGTTGGTTCGGATCCTGGTCAAGCCAGGCCCTTTATGAGCCCTCTCGGTGCTTGCAGAAATAGGGCCGTCGTTCATCGCAGATGGACAGTCAAATGAATGAGGTTCAGCATATGGACCTTCAGCCAATTCGGTGGACAATGACAGTGTTAAGGATAGCAGCAGATTCACAGTCAAAGGAAATAGTGGAATCGCAGAGCATCAATATACTACTGAAGTTAACCTAGAAGACGACAGCCAACCAACAAATTAAAATCAAAATCATCTTAAAGGTAACTATCCACCGGGAAAGATTATCTATTTAATGTCAACCGCGATCTTAAATATACTCAATGTTCACATTGATGAACAGATTGTGAATAAAATTATATGACATAAAATAAATGATGTATATGTTTATTTTACAATAGTCACAACATAAATCATGTAAATATAAATATGAATATGATGATGTTGTTTATTCTTCATTATATTGTTATAGAATCAAACTGTAAATATCAATATAAAGATTACTCCAGAAAATCGAGGTAAGATAAGACTCAAACAGCGCTGCCTGTGTTCGAGTCTTACCTTACAAGCAGGCCTCAGCGAGTGCAGCGGCTATGGGGTCCCCCTTGCTCCTGCACTGTACAGTATATATACAAACGACATAGCTGACATTAAATTAGATGGAAGCATATACATGTATGTTGACGACACATGTATTCTGTACGGATACAGGGAGGAGACTGCGTTGCAAACCAGCATTAACAACATCATAATTAAAGTACAAACATGGTACGATGCCAATCTATTAACAATAAACGAGACAAAAACACATTATATAATACTACAACAAAAAAATGCTAGAAAGATCCAACTAAAAATCACCACAAATAATATCAACTTAAACCAAGTGGAACAAGAAAGACACTTGGGAATACTATTTAACAACAAACTGGATTAGAACGGTAACATCAGCATACAAAAGAAGTGTTGCGATAATTGGCTGTGTAACAAAAATAAACAAATTTCTCCCGGCCAAGTACAAGGTGGCACTAAATCATAGTGTGTTTACCTCGAGTATGTGCTATGGTTTGGCGGTGTGGGGAAACACAAAAAAAGGAAAATATAAAAGCATTACAAAAGCAACAAACAAAGCTAAAAATAATAATGTTTCCAAATAGCCGTGACACACAAATACCGTATGTGGGGACACTGATAGAAGCACAGACAAACATATTAATACACAAAATAGTAAAAAAAATTAGTACCCAAAGCAACTTGAACAGGAGTTTGCTGGTGCAGGGCGTTATGTAATATAACAGGGTCCCAGAGGAAATAAGAATGAAAAATAACATCAACATATTCAAAATAAAAATGATGTAATGGATACAAAATCACAGATTGAAGACATAGAACAAGAAAGCAACAACAAACCCGCTCAAAATACCGGTTCCAAGGAGCGTGCCGAATGAACCATTGAGGGCCCCGCATTCTTATGCGAACCGGCAGGCACGAACGTGAGATTGCACCAAACATTTAGACTGCGCTTCGTTTTTATGTTCTCTTTAAGTTAGTTATTTTTTTTAAAATTATAAAACACTTGCACATCACGTCGCAGGGCTCAGCCAGTGAGTCTACCCATCAGCCGACAAAGAGGAAAAGGGGGAGACCCGCTACGAGTAGGATAAACAGTGGTGATAAGAGTGAAACCGGGTCGGAGTACGAGTTGAACGCGACTTCTAATTTCAAAAAGCCGCAGTCATTGGGTGTGAGGGGGGAAACTGAAAACAACAGAGACGACGATACTGAGCAACGAGAACCTGAGTGCGGAGAGCGTGAACGATATCAACACGAAACAAAAAGATGTAAAGCCGCCGCCGTTGATTCTGCTGGGTATAACGGTTATAACTGAAAACGACTATTAACACCAAGGCACAACACGGTTACTTCCTGAAGATGGGACGCCGTGAAAATCCTCCCGAAGACCTCCGAGACCTATACGGCCATCAATAAGATGCTGGAGACCCAGGGCACTGCCTTTCACACTTACCAGCTGAAAGAGCAGAGATGCTATAGAGTAGTGGTCAAAAATATCCACCCGTCGGTTGTTGTGAATCAATTAATATTAAAATAGAGGAGTTCAGTCACGAAGTGAAGAATATAGTTAACATCAAAAGCCGTCACACCAAAGAACCATTGCCGCTAGCCTTCCTGGACTGCTTTCAAACACCACGAGATTCGATGATGTGAACACCTGCTGGCTACGAGCGTGGTCGTGGAGGACTGGAATGCCCAAATAACCGTATCCGCAGTGTACAGTCGGCCGAAGCATTCCATCAGACAGTTTCAGGACTTTTTCGACACGCTGGACCTAAGGATCAAAGCTAGTGGTGACTAGAACGCCAAGCACCAACAGTGGGGATACAGACTCGCAACGCCTTGGGATAGGCAGTTACTGCGAACGTATTCCAACCCTTTCCTAACGAGACGAGACCATCGCTTGACGAGTGACATAAGACGAGCCATGGAGGAAAAGCAGTGGCACGCGCCACGCACGCAAATAAAGTGTGGCACGCGGGTTTGTTCTACAATATCAGGAGCACGCAGCTTCACATTTAATACCACATCTTAAAATCGTTTTCATCTAGTAGATTTTTGGTAAGGTAACGCAGCTGTACCCAATCTAATCGGGGGTGCCGCAGGGAAGCATATTAAGACAGTGTCGTCCATGTCATCCTGTTGAGGATCCGGTTGTTGCAGTGCGTGGACTCCAGCTTTGGGGAACAGCCAGCAATTCCAATATCGAGATTCTACGGACTCTGGTGCAGGCCACCTGGTAGGTGAGGAACGACACAATACACAGCAACTTCTACATGAACACTGTTAAGAATGTAAAACCATCTCAACAGTCTCGCGTTATCCCTCCTAGACAACAGTGGCATCCCCCACACAACACTCTCGACCTCCCCTTTAGAAACTAAAAGTTCGTTTTATTCGTGAATTACTGTAAATATCTTTTTGTTTGTGCTACTTTGTTATCCCAATAATTTATAGTTACATTTGAGTATGTTGGAAGGTTTCCTATGGGAAATTGTTCCGCTCCACGCTTATTCTATTTTGTTTTTTCTGTTTTTATTTTCTTTACTTTACTTATAACAATTCTTACACTACTATTTAACTATATCCAACTAACTAACTGAACTAACTTCTTGCCGGCGCACGATAATGCCACTGTTTACAGTTGCGCTTAAACACAGTCTAAATCAGACCACAAATAAATGGATGATCTCAACAATTAATATTTCCAATAAAAAACGTCTACAAAATGTAATTAATAAATTCCATTGAAACGTGAACAACGTTACTGGACTTCAGCTTTTCTTAATTCAAAACTAATACGGTTTCTATTTATCTGGCATTATGAAATTAAACACTTAATATTATGTCCAACACGTAATAGCACGGCGCTTCGGGTACATATGAAGATCCGTCCAAAATAGATTATTATTTTTCGTTTATTAACGACTTCGATCCGACTTTTCTCTCGTCATAATTTAAGTACATTTTTCCGCTTTATTTTAATAATTAAATTTCGAACTTTGTTAATAAAAATATCACTACACGGGTCTCACAAGTTTCTACTTGCGAGATCAGTGTAATAAGTAGTTTATGCTAAACTTGCAACGACCTGTTAGTATGAATCATAATACAATATGCGTTGAAATGTTGTTAAAACCATAGAATACGAGTAGTAATATTTTGATTATGTGTTTGCAACATTTCAGAATTTTATTAAAAGTCATTGGATATCCCAATAACGGCGCTACAAGGTTAAATTTGGTAATTAGTTACTCTAAGATAGATATTAAAATAATGGAAACAGTATTTCAATATCATTGTTTGATTCAATTCAGTGTTCGCTATCTGATATGAAAATTTAAATTTTAATTGAGTAAAATAAAAATAAATTCTAAATAATTGTGTGCAGTTTATTTTTATGCGATTTTAAAGTCCTCGATTAGTCCGTTATTAAACAGGAATATTGGAGGAACCGCACTATGCGAGTTAATACTGTAAGACCTATAGTCATCATCAATCTTTGATACCATTTTACTGTTACTATTTTATAGTTATTACAATTATTACAATATATTTTTTTTAATACGGTAGCAAATGCGTTATAATTGAGCACCTGCCTAACATATGCGATTTAATTGAACACCTGCGTTTTTATTAAACACCTGTGTGTACACCTGCCTTATAATATAAAATTAGTCTTGGGATCAATTTTATATCTATTATACACTGCAGATATAACAACAATATAATTGCATCTCGACACCTTCAAAAACATGCTTAATATGCTCGAAATATGGTTCAGGAAATGGCGAATTAGTATAAACCAGTTGAAATCGGTGCATGTTACGTTCACCTTATAACGAAACACCTGTCCACCCGTTAAACTTAACAACAAAGTAGTTCCAGCAACTTCAAGGGTGAGATATTTGGAAATGCACTTGGACACGAGACTGACTTGGAAGGACCATTTCCAGGCAAAACGTAAACACCTGAACATGAACTTACAGATTTCGTATAAATCATAAAATAGAGCAATGAGAATATATTTGTCAGTATGTAGGTGCATATATGTTTATTATTAATTATTTTACGTTATTAAACCCATACTAACTTATTTCAACTTATTTTTTTACAATTAATATAAATCCTTCTTTTTGTTAATGCGCTTTCTTTAAAATTTTATATTGAAGATTTTTAACACAAACTTATTACTTAGTATAAAGTGGTTACGTGACCTCTTAATCCGTACACGTAAGCATGCCGCATTCGACTGCTACAAAAAATAAATTAGAAAGATAAGGTCGGAAAGCAGTTCGAGCAAACTCCACTGCACTTTGAGGATTACATATTATATTTACTCAAAATAATATAATCTGTGTAATGCAGGAGATTAAAAGAAAAACATGTACTGATTTGTTAGGCGCTGCGCCGTTGTTAAGACAATGTGTGTTTTTAGGATATGAAAATATTACAAGACCAATATATAATAGTTTTTATATTCACCGCCATCAATAACATAAACATTTGCCATTATGCTGATTATGCACATATACGAAATATTGATGGAAAATGCTAAGCCTGTGACAACATAAAATGGAATTTGCTTATAACACGGGTTTGCCCATTTTACCCGCATATTTATATGAATTAAAAATCATAAAAAGCCCTAGAATTGTTTTCCTTCATACTTTCGTAGAATTATAACGAGCATAAATATTTTACAGCACAATGCATTATAATATCTTCCGACCATAAACAAGAGCGTGGTAATCTTCGTTTAAAACGCGCAGAAAAAGTGTCTACATTTCGGCAGACATCTAAATAAAGGAAGTTATTTTAAATAAAGCCTAGTGTTTATATCATAAATATTCTTATATCTTTTTCGTTTTTTTTCTTTTTGGTATATTACCTAATCCGATTAATTTTAGCTGTATCAAATAGAATGAATGGGTATTACTATTTGCATAAAATGAATGTGAGTGGAAAGAGATTGGCAAGCTGACTCTCAATAATTCATAATTGTTACGTCCTCCACTTGTGTATACAATAACATGCAAGGACGTTAATGGATTTCTTAATGTCTTGTGGTGTTCTCACCAGAAATTGCGAGGACATCCAAAACCCAAACCTGATCTGCAGGATTAAAAGCTTATTCGTGAACAAAAGCAAAGGTTTTTAGTTCTGGTGAATCTGAAAATTTATTATTTCCACCACTTTGGCTGCAGTGCCTGAATGGTAATGCAGTCGAAGCCCATGTTCTGGTTAAATCCATAATGTTTTGATCTTCTCACCAGAAATTGTGAGGACAGCAAATATTCAAATCTGTTTTATTGTGAACAACGTAAAAGGTTTTTAGTTCTGGTGAATTTGGAAATTTGTTCTACAGGTACCGTGAAAAACGATCAAAGTGGGCTTTTACCTCTAATGAATCTATCATTTGCTGGTTCTAATACGAGTATTATAATCAGCCCATCTATACATTCTGCAGCAATAAAATTGCTTCGATCTATGTTGTAGTAATGTTATTGGTGATGAATTAAAACAATCACAGCTAAGTGATCGTCTCAGGTGCTTTCAATCAAAAGTGGTTAGCACTGGGTTGGTGCACTCAATTCTGCACAATTAAAAGTCTATTTCAATCCTACCATGGATTTTTAGTGATTTAGTTGTGATGAATAATACTATTTTTGGCCGTCGAATCGAACCGCACACGCGGGTTTCTAAAAGAAACCAATAAATTCGCTAACTTGCCCATAAACTTTATTTTACTTCATGTTTTTGTGGATCTTGAATAATTCTATACAGTTTTTTTACAGAAGGTATAAATTGAAGCGTCTGTGTATATATTGTAAGCTTGATAATGTTTGGATTTGGTTTCTTGTTCAGTTACAGAAGTGCACAATAATCACATTTTATTTAAATTCATTTTTATTTTAAAATCTCTCAAATAATTTATAAATATATTGAATAAACTATATTTTAAACTATATAATTCGTTTGTATTTAATCTTTGCTATAATCCATAAATACTTTTACAAAATTCCAAAGTTTTGCAATAACTGTCATTACAATTTTATTTTCAGGGAACGGGCAGACAGTCTTTTTGATGGTCTTGCTGAATTATTTTGTTACTGTGCATCTTCTTCTTCAGTCATAAATACAGCTTGCTGCAGTAGTGCTCCACATGATCAATGGGAGTCTGCACACCAGCTTTCCTTACATAAGAACACACCAAGATTTGAATCCTGGATTTATCCATTTTGCTGATACTCAGCATCATGACAGCAAATAGCAATGATTCATTTTGTAACAATCCACCAAGGTATAGTTGAACCGAAGCGGTTTGGCATTTGCAGGATCATCATTCACTTTATAGTTGAAGCATTTTTCATCCTTATTATTTGCACAAAAAGACAGACTGTAATTAAGAAAATAAAATTGGAATAAACAGTTAATAACAGTTAATCGGACGTTTCAAAGGAGTTCAAACTGAAAGATCCTGCATCTTCGTCCTTAACATCTGTTAATTTGTTGAACAGGCTTTCCCACTGATTATTTCTTTTTTTCATGTAGTCCATACTGTGCAGAGGATGATTTTGATTAATTATGATATTAATGATTGTCTCGATAAATACAACAACTTCAAACTGACGTACGTTTATGCCAGGCCAAGGTCGATATTTGTTTTCTCAATCTGTAACGGACATTTTTCTATTAGTTTGCGTTTGAATTAAAGATGTAACTGAAGAGAAAACTACTTCTTTACTTGCATCATCATCCACCAATTGGACTCAGCATCTTTGCAATGCCTATTATGAACACCATAGATATGATTTAATTATATTCTTCTTCTATTCTAAAGACGCTGCCACCTATTGGCGGCGGCATGTTCTACATTTGACATTTCACTTGACGCAATAGACAGTCACATAGGAGTCCAATAAAACCATAACTTTCTTTTCAGCCCAAATATTCAAAATAAAAAAATTCTTCTAACGAAACTAAAAATATTGACCCAAACTTAAATTAACTTCAACAAAATATATACATAGGAGAGATACGACAAGACATGTAAAAACAAGAAAGGTTATCAAACATAAAAAATAACGTATTTCGAACCGGGGTCCCAGCGGTTCAGTACATAGGTTCTTGGAAAGACCTCGAAAAGATGCAAGTTAGAAACGTTAACAAGTTTAAATTATATGGAGGCATCAGATGTTTTAATAAACTTCAGAATTGCTCTGTAGACGCCAACGTCCTCGGATTGGATGAAACACCGTGTGGACGTGAGCATGGGATTTCTATTATGCAGCAAATGCTCATAAAGAACCCGGGATGCCTCACTATTGTATTCACATGCGAAGACGATGTGATCCAGCGTCACAAACATAACCTTAATATTCACTGTCTATAGTGTGAGCTTTGATGCGTATGGTTGTGGCATCCTCATTCTCCACATTTATTAAATTTAAAGGTGATATTTTACATATAAAATTTACTTTTATATTATCTAATATTACTATTTATTACAAAATATATAAATACATAAATAATTACAGGCTTCTCTGTAAATTTAGTCAACTAAATGTTTATTTATATTATTACAAGTTCGGTACCACATATATTAGTTAATAATTTTACTACTACTCGCTACTCACTTACCCTTACATTTGTTATTTCCTGATTAGCTAATGTATAGATATTTCATATATCTCAAATATGGTTTTCACAAGTACTTGGGTAAGTAGGTATTGAAGCTACTCAATCCAGCATGTAAAAGTACTAACAAAGTCAAGAATGAAAAAGGATATTTTGTTGGCATAGGCCCTACTCAATTCAACCCCCGTAATGGCTAACGGAAAGTAATGTGAACCATATTGAAGAGGTGCAGTATTTTCAGTACAATGTCTGTATTTTTGGATATATATCCCGGAACTGCACAAGTATATCTCATTTCTGAATAGTTGTATTTGTTTACTATTGTGCAATACAATAATATACACTTACTGGAGTTTACTTGTAGTCCAGTTTATTTAAATTTTAAATTAAATTCTAAATAGCCTAAAACGAATTAGTTAAATTTATCCCACCTTGTACTCACAAATGTTCCTTCAATCAGACTGGAAATATAAAATAAATTAATGAAATATATCCAATGGCACTTACAAAATAACCTTGGAAATGAAGAGTAAGGATGTGATGGAAAATTGCTACGAGGAATGATTCATTGAAAAATATAGATAATCAGCTTATAAGGAAATAGGATTTGTAATCTTCATTTCACTAAAAATTACAGAAAATTACATTATTGGTGATAATTTTCATAACTTGGATCACTCCCATTGTAAACCATATGACGTTGAATCTGAAGAAATAATTAAGAAGCAGTCAATATCAATCTCATTCATTTAGATCACTCTTATTGTAAACCAGCAGTGGTTGTATCTGAAGTGATAGGTATTGTTGTCGACAGTAATACAGCTGTTGATAACAATCTCATTAATTTAGATTACTATTATAGTAAAACGGTAGGGGTTGTATCTGAAGAGATTGTTGTCGACTGCGATAGAACTATTGATAACAATCTTACTAATTTAGATGACTCTTATTCTGGACCATTAGTTGTTGTATCTGAAGAGATTGTTGTCGACAGTGATAGAGCTATTGATAACAATTTTATCAATTTAGATGACTCTTATTGTGGACCAGTAGATGTTGTATCTGAAGAGATTGTTATTGACAGTGATAGAGCTATTGATAAAAGTCGTATTGCTTTAGATGACTTCAACAGGGATACAATAAGAAGAGTAAGTGATGATAAATCAGATGGTAATTTAAAAATAATAATGAAATTTAAGAAATCTAAATAAAAAATTAAAAATAGAATGTAAAGCATTTGAAACATTTAAAAATTAGACATTGATGTTCAAAATTTTATCAGATCCCAAATATCCAATTTTGGCAAGAAAAAAAGGGAGAATCTTATACTTACAAAGATAAGTTATCTGCGTTCGGTATATTTAAACAAAGTAAGAAATGTTATAAATTCTTGTCATATATTTTTAAATTACCATCAGAATCAACACTTACCAGATTTGATAGTAAAATTAGAATCGCTCCTGGTTTAATTGATAATATCTTCAATACACTGAAACAGCACTTTTCTGAAAACAATGAAATTGAAGATAGACTAGTTACATTATATTTTATAAAATGGCAATCACACCTCAGTTGGACCATCAGTCTAAAAGGGGTACGGTTATAGGAATTGAAGATGATAGTTACAAACGAATTGCGGATCATGCTCAAGTATTTATGATGAGGAGTATTTACAGGAAGTGGAAATTTCCTGTAAGTTATAGTTTTGTTCAAGGCACAACTAAATCCGCAACCAGAGTACGTTTCATCAAAGATATTGTAACAAGGTTGGCAAATATAGGATATATAGTTGCAGCACTTGTATGTGATCAAGGTCCTACAAATTGTGCTGCAATTAATATGCTCCTAGAAAATTCAAGACAAATATATATAAAGAACCTAAGGCAAATATAATAAAAATTGGCAAATTAGAAATTGTTCCTCTATACGATGTTTGTCATATTATTAAATGTATGAGAAACATTGTATTAACTAAATATTTAAAATATTCATTGAATGGTGAGGACTTCATAGCGAGTTGGGAGGATGTTAAAACTGCTTATTTCATTGATGCTTCAGTAGAAGATCAATGAAAAAAATATTCTGTTAGACATGTCATTCCCAGACAAATACCTAAGATGAAGGTCACAAATGCTCTGCAAGTGTTCAGCAATACAGTATGTGTAATTGTAGAACTAATGATAGAATGTAACATTTCGAAGGGTACAGCAGTACTATGCAATTATTTAAATAAACTATTTGATACTTTAAATTTTGGCATAGTACAACAGATTTGATGTAAAGTGTGTTGAAATGGGATCAGGTCATTTACAATTATGGTATGAGGCCAAAGAGGTTGTAAAAAGTATGAAATTTATTAATGAACAAAATAAACAGCCACCAGTCTTGAAACATTTTAAAACAACATTAGATGGTTTCATTAACCTACATTTTATGTTGTTACAAAGAATGAATTATAGATATTTGCCGACTAAATCTTTGAACCAGGATCCTCTCGAAAATTTCTCTGGGCAAGTGAGGCAGATAGGTGGTCCTAACACCAGGCCTACATGTACCATATTTATTAGTAGGTTTTTAACGTTAATATTGAATAACGTTGTAATTTCCAATATTAGAGGCACAAATTGCGAGACAGATTTTTGTGGCTCTATTATGGGAGACTTAAATCTATTTTTAAATGAGAAACATGATCCATCGCCATCCCCTACAACAGCGGTCGGGGAACTTTTTTAACCATTACCCCAAAATATTTTTGCGCTAGTCGATATAAAAAAGTTTTTTAGATTATGCAAGAAAACATAAATGACTGAACACTTGCACAAGTACTATCATGAACAATATCAATTTTCAAATGATCCTCTAAGAAGTATGTGGACCACACTGGAGAGGTAAATATTCAATTACTTAATACATTTAAATTACAATTAATTAATGCTTTCGTTTTAGATTGGATGGATCATACACGAGTAATTATGAATCATCAATGAGGAGGGAGTATGTGGATCACACAGGAGAGGTAACTAATCAATTACTTAAAACATTTAAATTACTATTAATTAATGTTTTCGTTTTAGATAATTTAGAATATTCGCAAATAAAAACATTTTAAATTTAATGAACCATAGCCAACTCCTTCAAAAATTACGATAGAATTGCCAAATAGATATATCAACGATGTTCCAGTTGAACAGTTAATCGTTTCCAATCTGTCTGTAGATATTTTAAAAGCAATAGGACAATTAATTATTTTAAATAATTGTGCTATCTGCAATTCTAATATCTACGCAAGGTAGGGGTTATCTTTCGTTGGGATGGAGCAGGGGATCTCTTATGATGCAAATTATTTTAGAACATATTGTTCAGAGGTTCTTCTGCTTACACTCATTGATATATTTAATATATCTTATTATATATACAGACAGCTTGGAAACGATTAACTGTTCAAGTGGAACATCGTTGTTATATCTATTTGGCAATTCTATCGTAATTTTTGAAGGAGTTGGCGATGTTTTAAATTTAAAATGTTTTTATTTGCGAATATTCTAAATAACCTAAAACGAAAACATTAATTAATAGTAATTTAAATGTTTTGAGTAATTGATTAGTTACCTCTCCTGTGTGATCCACATACTCCCTCCTCATTTATGATTCATAATTACTCGTGTATGATCCATCCAATCAAAAGCGAAATCATTAATTAATAGTAATTTAAATGTATTAAGTAATTGATTAGTTACCTTTCCTGTGTGATCCACATACTCCCTCCTCATTGATGATTCATTATTACTAGTGTATGATCCATTCAATCTAAAGCGAAAGCATTAATTAATAGTAATTTAAATGTATTAAGTAATTGAATAGTTACCTCTCCAGTGTGGTTCACATACTTCTTAGAAGGTCATTTGCAAATTGATATTGTTCATGTTTTCTTGCATAATCTAAAAAACTTTGTTGTAACCTATCTTGGTTATTAATAATTTCTGTTTTGTGAACTAAAATGCGATTTAAAGTTTGAAAATAAGTTTCATGAACTTTTTTAGAACACAATCCAGTAAATTATTGATAAACTCATGAAATTTCCAAATAATTTCCTCTTTCAGATATTGTCTCAACAATTTATGAGGATTATTTCTCTCTGGTAAAACGTAAGGCAATATATAATAAGATATATTAAATATATCAATGAGTGTGAACAGAAGAACCTCTGAACAATATGTTCTAAAATAATTTGTATCATAGGTACATGTAGGCCTGGTGTTTGGAACACCTATCTGCCTCACTTGCCCAAAGAAATTTTCGAGAGGATCCTGGTTCAAAGATTTAGTTCAAATATCTACAATTCATTTTTGTAACAACATAAAATATAGGTTAATGAAACCATCTAATGTTGTTACTGTTTATTTCGTTCATTAATTTCATACTTTTTACAACCTCTTTGGCCTCATACCATAATTGTAAATGACCTGATCCCATTTCAACACACTTTACATCAACCTGGTTAACTTGTAGTATGCCAAAATATAAACTATCAAACAGTTTATTTAAATAATTGCATAGTACTGCTGTAAAGAAAAAAATCTGATTTTTCTGCGCGTTTTAACCGAAGATTACCCGATCTTCTTTATGGTCGGAAGATATTATAATGCATTGTGCTGTAAAATATTTATGCTCTCTATAATTCTACGAAAGTATGAAGGAAAACAATTCTAGGGCTTTTTATGATTTTTAATTCATATAAATATGCGGGTCAAATGGACAAACCCGTGTTATAAGCTAATTCCATTTTATTTTGTAACAGGCTTAGCATTTTCCATCAATATTTCGTATATATGCGTAATCAGCGTATTAATGGCAAATTTTTATGTTATTGATGGCGGTGAATATAAAAGCCATTATATATTGGTCGTGTAATATTTTCATATCCTAAAAACACATATTTTCTTAACAACGGCGCGGCACCTAACAAACGAATCAGTACATGTTTTTCTTTCAATCTCCTGCGTTACACAAATTATATTATTTTGAGTAAATATGATATGTAATCCTCAAAGTGCGGTGGAGTTCGCTCGAACCGCTAGTGCGTGAAATTTTATTTTTCTTTCCTTCCTTCCCTCTTTCTTATCTTTATAATTTCTTTCTGGTAGCAGTCGAGTGCGGCATGCTTACGTGCACGGTACGAGTTTTGGACAAGGGATTAAGAGGTCACGTAAACACTTTATACTAAGTAATAAGTTTGTGTTTAAAATCTTCAATACAAATTTTTAAAGAAATCGCATTATCAAAAAGAAGGATTTATATTAATTGTAAAAAAAATAAGTTGAAATAAGTTCTTATGGGTTTAATAACGTAAAATAATTAATAATAAACAAATATGCACCTACATACTGACAAATATATTCTCATTGCTCTATTTTATGATTTATACGAAATCTGTAAGTTTGTATTTCTGATGAAAATAATACAAATTCTTCGCTTAAAAACAAAGAATCAGATAATTTTGCTTACATCTAAAAAAGAGAAATTATTCTCCTATTTTTTGTCAGTTTTTATTTACAATTTATTCTACTGAACATTTATACCATCTGTTCCCTGTTTCATGTCATTGGCCAAAAATCCGCAGCCGACTATCAGTACCTGATATCACTCTGGTCGGTGTACATCTGATTGTAATCAAAGACGAGTTGGTTTATATGCGACAGCTTGTCATGTAGATACTGGAACCGATTTTTAGCACGTTGTGCTTCTCTGTCATTTT
>NW_017096627.1:0-190 GCF_001412225.1 Nicrophorus vespilloides
CAACCAATGAAAATTTCTTTATAAACAAGTACTTTTTAATAGGGTTATTAAGTGAAATTTATACATGGAAAATATGGTTTTACAATTCCAATAATTGTAATTTAGACAAATTATTTTAATAGATTTTAAATAAATGTTATTATATAAGAATTTTAAGAAAACTCATGTTTATTATTATTTATCAAATTTT
>NW_017096627.1:222-21181 GCF_001412225.1 Nicrophorus vespilloides
AAAAAAATTAAGATTTTAAAAATTTCATTCTTTGATATTTCCATATTTTTTTTAATTCTTAAGCTATGAAAGATTACTACAATTAATAAACTAAGTTATATAACTTAGTTATGAAGAATTTACGAATAATTTAACAGTTTTCTGGAAATTGGATACACATTTTCAATAGAGGTTTATTATTAGTATCATGTAATTTCCCAAACAACTAATAGAAATTTCTTTATAAACAAGTACTTTTTAATAGGTTTATCAAGTGAAATTTATACATGGAAAATTTGTTTTTACAATTCCAATAATTATAATTTATACAAATTATTTTAATAGATTTTAAATAAATGTTATTATATAAGAATTTTAAGAAAACTCATGTATATTATTATTTATCAAATTTTTATAAATATTGTTAATTGTTTCAGAAAGAAAAAGTTATTATATAAGGATTTCAGATTTTTTCAAAACATAAGTTCTGAAAAACGAAAAAAAAAAATAAAGATTTTAAAAATTTCATTCTTTGATATTACCATATTTTTTAAAATTCTTAAGCTATGAAAGATTACTACAATCAATAACCTAAGTTATATAACTTAGTTATGAAGAATTTACGAATAATTTAACACTTTTCTGAAAATTGGATACACATTTTCAATAGAGGTTTATTATTAGTATCATGTAATTTCCCAAGCAACCAATGAAAATTTCTTTATAAACAAGTAATTTTTAATAGGTTTATCAAGTGAAATTTGTACATGGAAAATTTGTTTTTACAATTCCAATAATTGTAATTTATACAAATTATTTTAATAGATCTTAAATAAATGTTATTTATAAGAATTTTAAGAAAACTCATGTATATTATTATTTATCAAATTTTTATAAATATTGTTAATTGTTTCAAAAAGAAAAAGTTATTATATAAGGATTTCAGATTTTTTCAAAACATAAGTTCTGATAAACGAAAAAAAAAATAAAGATTTTAAAAATTTCATTCTTTGATATTTCCATATTTTTTGAAATTCTTAAGCTATGAAAGATTACTACAATTAATAACCTAAGTTATATAACTTAGTTATGAAGAATTTAAGAATAATTTAACACTTTTCTGCAAATTGGATACACATTTTCAATAGAGGTTTATTATTAGTATCATGTAATTTCCCAAGCAACCAATGAAAATTTCTTTATAAACAAGTACTTTTTAATTGGTTTATCAAGTGAAATTTATACATGATAAATTTGTTTTTACAATTCCAATAATTATAATTTATACAAATTATTTTAATAGATCTTAAATAAATGTTATTTATAAGAATTTTAAGAAAACTCATGTTTATTATTATTTATCAAATTTTTATAAATATTGTTAATTGTTTCAAAAAGAAAAAGTTATTATATAAGGATTTCAGATTTTTTCAAAACATAAGTTCTGAAAAACGAAAAAAAAATAAAGATTTTAAAAATTTCATTCTTTGATATTTCCATATTTTTTTAAATTTTTAAGCTATGAAAGATTACTACAATCAATAACCTAAGTTATATAACTTAGTTATGAAGAATTTACGAATAATTTAACACTTTTTGAAACATGATTTCGCTATTTTTACCTAAGTTTTCCAAGAAATCTCGTAAGATAAATTCTAGGAAGAAATTAATAATATTTACATACAACATTTAACGTAAATAACTTTAAAATGGTTTAAAAAATGCGAAAGATTCAACTAAATAATAAACACGTATTTCTGCTGCGAAGATTTCTTATTTAATTGTAATTTTCTGCATGCGTTTCCATCTAAAAATAGAGCAGAAAATAAAAAAAAGTTGTTTAAATCGCTGACATTGTGCATCCTTCCCGCATCCGAAAATAAACCTCTCTCATTACGTTGATTGCACAGATAAATCGTGTGTTCGTTATGATCGTGAAAAGTCATGGAAATTGCATAGCCAAAGCCCAATTAAATGCGATTCATCATCATTGTTTTTATTGTTATTCAGACCTTGTCGAAAGGTATCCTGTGTGTTTGTGTATGTGTTTTGCGGTTTCACTATCATCATTTTAAACGAACATTTTCTATATACACACACACACTTATAATAATAATAATATTCCACCACTGATTTGAATAATATCATACAGAAACCAGTTTCGCGTTGCGGTTTATTTCAGCCTCCACCTTTGTTTGACTTTTTTATAATTTTATAATCGCAGGAGGAAATAATAATGAAAAAAAATTGTATAAAATAATACAAAAAGAATGAAAATAAGTAGAGGAGAGACAATAAAAAAGATTGCATTAAACCGCACGGTATGTAAATTGAGATTCCGCGAAAGCGCGTTTAACATTTTTATTTATATACACACACACCCCAGATGAGGGAAATAATCAACAAGAACAGCACAAATTTTCGACGTCTTTAAAAGAAATAAAAGATGTTTTTTTATTGTTGATTTTTTTTTGGGACACAACACCTCCGTTCCTCGGGGAGTTTTCGGTATAATGCCCGAAGGGAAAAATTGTAAACGTAACGTTCCATTGTATCCTCGTAAAGAGATGTAGTCCTTTCTAGTTTTTTTTTCCTTCATCTTCTCTCATTCTTTTTATTCCTGCTGCTGTTACGTAAGGGAGCTTTTCTTTATTATTATCTTTTTGCTTCTTCTTCAGATAAGTTCATGCTACACCTGGCCCGATCATCATGGAAAACGGAGGCGAATGTCGGAGAACACAAAGGACTACAACGCCCAAAGAGGTATCTTCTGTTCATTACCTCATCACTATTAATTATAGATATTCTACCATTAATCACAGCTAATCCAAAATGATTATAGCTAAGATCAGATTTACACGATTATAAAATTTAACTTAACAGTAAAATTAACAAAAAAAAACTAGTATCCATTATTAATGAAGCATTTCCATTAATAAAATGTACATATATTACGTAAAAGATTATTTAATTCATATTTGTTTAAAAAAAATGAGATTGTTATGTTTTTTTTTGTTACGCCATCTATTGGTTTGTTTTGTAAACATTTTAAATTATTTTTTGTTTGTTTTTAAGATCATGTTGTTTTCCCGGAACGTACGAACTACGATGATTACATGGTCAAGATGAGCAGTAGAATTAATCCGAAGGTTTCGAAAAAGAAAAGCAGTTGCATCATGAATCTGTGCGATGAAGTCGATAATTATCCGACGGAATACATTACCAGAGTGATGAAGGATCACAAATATGACAACCTCTTCAACGATGATGATATTGTCCCTTTCGATATATCACAACGCAACCAATTCGATGGTGAAGAAACCTTGTGCAGTACAATGCAGCACGTCTACAAACCTAAGAAAGCTATGAATACGAACAAGACCGAACGCATCATCGTCAATATTGAAGGTAGAAAACAGACTTTGGTCTTCGAGACATGCGTGTAAGTCTTCAATATAAAAATAAACTATAAAAATTTGATATTAATCGTAATTTTTTCTGTTTCTGTTTTTGGGTAGTGAAAACACGAAATGCCAATTCAGCGAGATGTTCCCCAACGATTACCAAACCGAATGCAAGCAACGTTACGTTGTGAGACGTCTTTGGGCTTTGAACGATGAGAAACAACCGGCTTTCGATAGCTTCGAAGTTCCATCCTGCTGCGTCTGCACGTACAAGAAGAAGTAACGCATCTTATCGACTGATCTCTAGATTTAACGTTCTTTATTTTACTTTACTCTCCTTCTTAATTGCATTATTTTGAACCACAAATCCTAATTGCGTTCCCCGCAAAAACGAGTGAAGCGAAAAGCAAACACTTGCTAATTCAGTTTCCACAACTTCATCATCTCTGTTTCTGTTACGTTCAGTTTATGTGTGTGTGTCTTTAATGCAATTCCATTTGTTTGGTTGTAAACAGAAATCAGTGGAAATTCGGGGAACGACGTTAGCGAGGACATCGATTTCTCATTTCAAAAGCTTTGCTAAAGAGATCAGATGCGAAATTCAATATTATTTTCAAGAAATTAGTCAAAAAAAACTATATACTATAGTTTAATTAAGTAATTCTTCTGTTCTTATTTTTCATTTATGAAATTTCCAAATATTTATATTTTATTAAATATTTAAGATATATAAAAATATGTTCTATTATTGCTTGAAACTTGCCAATTATTAATATTAAAAATTGTCCCAAAAACGGATTTTTTTTTTGTATACAGAAATTAAGTCATTAATTTTGTTAAGTCATTAAGATTGTTTTAAAAGTTTATTTTAGTTCACGAATGCTTATAAGGAAAATTAGTTTTTTTTTTCATAGCAAAAATGCTTTGGTTTTTTCACCAAAGACAATTTTCTTAGATTAATTAGAATTATTGTACGACAATGAAAATAAACGTATCAAACAATTATTATTCTTCATTATTTATCATAATTTCCCTTTAAAAACTTATTTTTTCAACTTTCCTTAATTACACATCAATATCGAAAATTTAAATATTAGACAAAGTGATAAATTCAGTTTTTCAGCTATGAAATTTACATTAGGAATAAAATCAATAATTTCTTTCGTATTAATAAATATTTGCATATAGTTGGTGAATCATTTGTCAGTATTTTTGGCAATGATTCGATCAAAACTGTTTTTCTTATTTTCCCTTTACTTTTTAAAGCAGAAAATCGAGAAGGATAAAGGAGGAAGAAAAACGGAGAGATGAAGAAAAAAAATGGTCCATTGAATTGTGTCCGCTTTACTTTCCTCACTATTATTTTCGGACGTCGAAAGAAATGCGGAAGATCCCTCGATTTTGTAAGAATTGAGATGTTTACGGCTTGAAAAGAAGAGGAAAGATATGCTTTGTGTGTATATACACGAGCATAATATATATATATTGTTCGCTGCAAATTACAAGGTTACTTGGAACGTGTATAAAAGAAACAAAAACAACAACACGGCGTTCTTGATATCAATATTACCTCACGTTTTTTCTTTTGAAACTTTATATGAATTTTATAACAACCTTTAATATCCATAATTAATAATTAACAAATTAAACGTTGGCTTTCAATTAAGAAAACAAATTATATTAATATGATTCACTATTAAAAAAATATATTTGATTTAGTTAATTCGAAATTTAAAGAATCGTAGCACCGTAGAAATACTTGAAATAATTCTATAAGATAGTTTGGTTGCCTAACCTAATAATATATATTTTTTTATATTTTTATATGAACTAAAATTAGATTAGAAATTTATGCAAATATTGAATTTAATAACAAAAAATAATTATAATTATTAAAATCATTGAATTGAAGGATTATTAGTAAAAGAAGTTGTGAATAAATTTGAATCATAAAGTAGTTATAGAGGAAACAACAAAAATTACTATCAAACTAAATTTATTTTAATTCTTGTTAATATTTATACTCGGAAAAGGTAGGCTAATGTATTTAACATCGTTTTTGAACGTTAGAGATTGTACTTTATTGATATTCAAATGTAATGTACTGAGAAAGGTGATGCGAAGAAATGTATTAAGTTACAAGAGAAAAGAAATAAAATTGCACAAATCTTAAATCCTTTGAAGAACTTTCATAGGTTTTCTTAAGAGAAAATATATTCTTTCGGATAAACAACGAATAATCAAAGTATTTTCTCTTCTCTCAATGAAATTTATCTAAACGATTCATTGAATTTTATTATTAGAAAAAAAAATCAAAAACATAAAATCAAAATATATTAGCAGTAATTAATAATTATTGATGATTAAATAAAAATTTGTATAAAAAATATTTTGTTTCACATTTTACTTTTCTAAGAAACTATTCTTAAAAATTAGTTAACTTTAACAGATTTTATATTAGAACCAAGAAGAAATCATTGAAAAATATTATTATTTTTATTTAATTGAAAAATTAACAAATTTTAGATAAAAAAAACATAACTTTTAGAAATATTTTGATTCTTTAATTTGAACGAATTTTGTCAACTTCACATGTATTTCTATAATAATTCATGTATATTTTTCAATTTGTACATTTTTTTGTTATATACTTTCAATGTTCACAAACACAATAATTATTGGAAATCTCTATACATTATGAAAGTTTGTATAATTTTGAATGAATAGAAAAAGAAATGAAATATTTAATAACTTCAAGTTATTTTCCGTACAATTTTATATAAATATACGATTTTCTTTCTGCTTCATCGGCTCATATCGAAGTTGAAAATAACAGTATTCCAAAGGTCTTCGGCAAATCGCGCAATTGCGCTATTATATAACAATAAAAAAGAAACAAACACTCTGGTATGCAATGCGAAGACACGCCGTGCACCAACCGTGGTCAATCATAATCGAGTACCATGAATTATGCATGCGACTTCTTGCGCGCGCGAAAAAAATAAAATAAAAATGTAAAACCGAAAGTGCTCGTACTCGCAGGGAAAACGCACGGAAAGAGAAATTTTCCCTATACGAATTCTAAATTTTTAATGCAATTAGCACGAACAAACAGAAAAGACTTCCCCAAAAAAAAATGAATTATATTTGGAGAAGAAATGAAATTTCTAATAAAACGAGAAATTAAAAAAAGATTATAAAATGGATCTTCGGGCGATTGGAAAGTGTTTTTTTTATATATAATTCGAAATATATCGAACCAAAAAAATAAAAACTGTTGCGTAATAGTTGGATGTCTGTAACTAAATTGATTCTCGTGTCTGTGTCTGGTTTTAGAGTGAAAACAGATTTAGAAATCATTGGGTTTTCAAAGTCTCTTTCTCTCTTGTCTGCATCCATCTTCGAAGATGAATAGAAAACTGTGACTTTTTGCATTTGGTTTCTATGTAGCGTGGAGGTAAAAAGAAGGAATACAAGTAGTCAGGAAAGTTCGATAATTCATCCGGTTAAGTGGCACGATTTTGCCATATCGATCCAACCCCGAAACCGGTATCTTCTCCTCCATTCGGAAAATCTGTGTCAATGCTTAGAATTCCATAAAACGTGGAAAACAATGTAAAAAAGGCAATTAGAAGACACGATTTCGCGAACAAATACCGAACGAAAATGGAAAAACGAGGAAGCGTATTAATTTTGAATGCATGTCGCGGTAAATAATTGCATTTTCGAAACAAAGCGCTTTTAATTGAAACGATTTCAAATTATTAATATTTTTGTGTCCCCCCTTAAGTAATTTCGATTATGAAGTAATGCGTTTTCTGCGCTCGACGTGCAAACCGTTTTGCGTTTGTTTTCTTTTGATAATTAAATTTCTCGACGGAAAACATGTGAGGTGGATAATAACGAAAATATTTCGTAACCAGACCGTGACCGATGACGGTGATTTCTTTCGTTCTTTGCTGGACATCACGCTTCAACGAGCAGCCGTTGCTCTTCATTCAGCTCGAAATTATTTTATTTCATACTGATTTTGCTTTCATTGGAATCCGATTATAGGTCACCTTTCATCTCTAAACACATTCGAAATGGATAAAATAATCTTACAATTTTGTTATCTATAATTGCAATAACTACAATGTATACACTACATTTCTATCACTTGATTTAAAAAAAAAATATCCGCATCTTCCTTTCACAATACCAATTCCTTAAACTTTACTTTAAATTGGAACATATTTTGTGGATAAGACAATCAATCAATCAAATCAATTGGACTTACTTGACACTTTCCAATTACTTGTAAGTAAAATATTGGCAATTTTCATCCACAATACCAATATTTAACAATAATTGTAATATTAATTTTCTATTTGCTATCAATTGGAATTCTTGCTGACACATGTTAACTCAATCATTTACTTACTACTTTTCAATTACTTGTAAGTAAAACATGCGTATTTGCTATCCACAATACCAATATTTAACATTGATTGTACAAATAATTGAGAAATTATAACTTGTCTTTTTCTTATCAATTTGAACTAGATAACACATGTAAACTCAAACATTTACTTACTACTTTTCAATTACTTGTAAGTAAAAGATGCATAACATAACTGAGGAAATATTACTTGTCTATTTCCTATTAATTAGAACTTACTTTCTGGATAACACATGTAAACTCAGTCATTTACTTACTACTTTTCAATTACTTGCAAGTAAAACATCCATATTTTCTATCCATAATACCAATATTTAACAAAGTCTATTTCCTAATAATTTGAACTTACTTTCTGGATAACAAATGTAATCTCAATCATTTACTTACCACTTTTCAATTACTTGCAAATAAAACATCCGTATTTGCTATCCACAATACCAATATTTAACAATGATTGTATAAATTACTGAGGAAATATTACTTGTCTATTTCCTATTAATTTGAACTTACTTTCTGCATAACACATGTAAACTCAATCACTTACTTACTAGTTTTCAATTACTTGTAAGTAAAATATCCACATTTTCTATCCACAATACCAATATTTAACAATGAAAACATTACATGTTTATTTCCTATTAATTAGAACTTACTTTCTGGATGCCACATTTAAACTGAATCATTTACTTACACTTTTCAATTACTTGCAAGTAAAACATACGTATTTTCTATCCACAATACCATTATTTCACAATGATTGTATAAATTACTGAGGAAATATTACTTGTCTATTTCCTATTAAATAGAACTTACTTTCTGGATAACACATGTAACCTCATTCATTTACTTACTACTTTTCAATAACTTGTAAGTAAAACATGCGTATTTTTTATCCACAATACCAATATTTAGCAATGATTGCATAAATAAATTAGGAACTTGTACTTTTGTCTGTTCTGTCTGTTCTGTTGTGTGTTTCCTATTAATTTGAATTTACTTTCTGGATGACACATGTAAACTCAATCATTTACTTACTACTTTTCAATTACTTGTAACTAAAATATGCGTATTTTTGTATCCACAATACCAATATTTATTAATAGTTGTATAAATTACTGAGGAAATATTACTTGTCTATTTCCTATTAAGTAGAACTTACTTTCAGGATAACACATGTAAACTCAGTCATTTACTTACTACTTTTCAATTACTTGTAAGTAAAATATCCATATTTTTTATCCACAATACCAATATTTAACAATGATTGTATAAATAACTGAGGAAATATCACTTGTCTATTTCCTATTAATTAGAACTTACTTTCTGGATAACACATGTAAACTGAATCATTTACTTACTACTTTTCAATTACTTGTAAGTAAAACATGCGTATTTTCTATCCACAATACCAATATTTAATAATGATTGTATAAATTACTGAGGAAATATTACTTGTCTATTTCCTATTAATTTGAACTTACTTTCTGGATAACACATGTAAAATCAATCATTTACTTACTACTTTTCAATTACTTGTAAGTAAAACATGCGTATTTTTTTACCAATTTGTAACAATAATTATATAAGAAATTTCAATGCATAAAATTTCAAGTCATTTTCATTTAATTGGCTCTCACTTTCTGGATGAAATTTATAAACTTTATTGGATACAATTTGCTATACTAATTAAAACTCTACAAATTTCAATCTCATACCTAAATTTTACTATATTATAATCAGTTGGAACTTACTTTCTGGACAAATACCTTTACAAGTAACTAAGCAAAAATAATTTGTTAAATTTCTTGTAAATTTTTCTTGTATTCATTTTGTACATTTATTCAAATATCAATTAATTATATCTTAAATAAAATTCGTACTTATTTTCTAGGTGAATTTATTTCCTATTTAAGATTTTACTGATAGTATAAAATCAATGTTTTATTAATGAGAATTTTTAATAAAAGTTGCGGTTTCTATGATAAAACATTGTGAATTAAATTTCATCAACAGAATGAATGAGAAATGATAAAAATTGCATATAAATCTGTCATAACTACAACTGAATTTGAATTTCCTATTTTTTTTTGTCTGGGAGTGGACGAGTTGGGAGTGTATCGAAAGTGTTTATACCAAAAGGGAGGAGTTGAGTCTATGCTAGAAAGAAAGAAAGAAAAACGAAAGGAAACGCACAGTTTATGAATATATTTTAGTAAATGTATAATAATTTATTTATAGTCGACTTTGGCATTCACCTTCACTTTTCGAGCGCTCCTCCGATGCAGAGAGAAAGCGCACGGCCGAAAACAAAAATAAAGAAATTCATAAATAAATAATAAACAAGAAGAAGAAACAGAACTGGATTGTAGAAAACCGCACACGCTTCCGCACTTTTCCGCAAATTAATCATTCATTAATTAAATCTATATAAACGAGAAGAAGGTTTTCTATGTATGTTTATTACAATGTAAACAAAAATTGTGGCGCCCCACGTTTGTCGCCAGTTTATTTATTATTTACTATAAACTTTAGAAATTGCATTTGCATTGATTCACTGAGAGTTATTGAATAAATAAGAAAAACGTTTGAAGTAATTTTTAAAAAATTATTTATTGTAAATGAAAAATCATAAACAAAATTTTTTTCAACAATTTTTTTTAATAATTTAATGAAATCAATATTGCACAAATTCTCGAAATTAACAATTAATTATATATATATTTCTTTATTATAGAATTTAAGCGATTTTTAACAATTATCTCTTGGAAATGAAGAATAATGAAAAATTGTATACTTTTTATAATTTATTAAAAAGATAAATAAATCTTATAATACGAATAAATAATATAAAAAATACATAAGCATTGAATGAGTAAATAAATATTGTTTTGGTAATCGTGAAAGAAGATATTTCAGTCAATTCTTTCAATGCGGACACTGCAGGCAAAAGGTGCAAGAAACCAATCGCTGCTCAAGTTGTTTAAGTTTGCGTTGTAGGTTAACATCTTGAGGGCGACGTTACGTGTTTCGCAGCTGAACTTGAAGACGTTGGGTAAGTTTCTCATCACATTTTCATTGACACTGAAATGATGAGATTGAAATGATTTCAGCTAATGTAATAAATTTCAGTTTTTTACCTGCATTTGACAAAGTTTATCGGTTGTTGGATGAAGTTTCTCAATTGCACGATGTTCTTTGTATCGTTATTCCTATTCAATCCTTGTGTGGGATACAAAGTGCTGTAGGTTTCCTCGCAAATCGATAGAGTTGTATCATCATCCACGTACAAATTACCATTGAACATAGTATCATCAATATCCGTCATCAGACTGGTCAAATTCTTGTAATTATCTTTGCAGACGCAGAATCTCTCCTCGCAGCACATTTCAGCCCATCCCAACACCACAAACTGAAACCGAAAATTATGAAAATACAACTAATGAAAAAATCTGATAATCTTACCTGCGCCAAAACGACGATGATTAAACGAATGTTAGACATGTTGTTCTTGCTTTGCACAAATATGCTCAAGTACTGATGTTTTACTCGTGTCTTGATAGACTCTTATATAGTATATAAACTTCCGTTTGTGGTTTTCAGCCGGGTGGATTCGAATTCGGTTCCATCCCAAACGGATTTCCAAAACGGATTTCGCTCACATCCTCTTCGAAAGAACCCTTTGTCATGTAATCAAAGCAGAATTTTTAACTAACAGTTACGTTTAACTTTGGTTATGCAACAATTTAAAGGTTTCTTTATTATCAATACAGAAGACTCGTGATTAAAAAAATAATAGTAACAACAGGAAACTTATTGACGTCAAAGAAAAAAATTATCGTAAAACTCATTTGTACTTCAAGAAAAAAAAAAACATTCAGCTATTATTTCAATTAAAATGTCGGGAAAATCCTATGAAATGATAACTGAAGTTACCATTTTTATTTACCAAAAAAATTAATAATAAATTTATCTTACATAATTTTCAGAGATCTTTAGATATCTTTTATAATAGTTATCGATTTCATATAGAAACATATTTGTTCCTAAATTGTTGACAGTTGTTGGTATTGTGATGTCATTTGCTTCTTGACAATTGATTTGATTACATCAAGTGTCATCATTATGTCATCAAGATGCTCCAAGACTGTTTTTAATAATTGAGGTTATTATATCATTTTATTTGACATTTGTATACGTCAACTAATATTTTATTTATTTAAAACACAATTTTCATTAATGAAAAATCAAATTTATTACGAATAAATACTGAAAATACTTGAAAATAAATGTGTCTGTAATGATTACACTGTTTTATTGCATTTAAGGCCATGTAACAAAATTAATGACAGTTGCATTTAGTCACTGTAATAATGTAACTGTCATTAATTTAGTAGTTATTTTAAGTATAGAGCAGACATTTTTTTTTGAAGTTTTAACTATGTCAGGGTTAAAATTTATATGAAATTAACCAAAAAAATTCAAACAGAAATCCAAAAATCTAAGAAGTGTAAGGATAAAGTTATTACAGAAGATGAAATGAGATCTAGTTGCGCAAAATTGCACAAATTAGCGAAACTTTCATCGATCACCAACGCAAATTCGCACTTCCTTTCGAATCAAAATTGCATTACATATTTTTTTTTATAACTCACATAATTAAAATATAGAAATTATTTGCTTCAATTTAAACCTTTCGCCTTTCACACATCAAACATATCATTTAGTTAATACTTAAATATTCATTTGTAGTTAATTGATTAAAAAATAATAATTACATAATTGTTATTTTTTTTTGTAAACTAAACGAAAGTGAAATGAATTAAAGTCATCTGCAATAAAACAAAGAATCCATGATTTTCTCAGACTAAGTAATAATTGCATTTTATTTCTTAAATATGAAATTTTTAAACGAATTGTATTCGGTTTCGTGAGATTTGTCCCATCTGAATTTCCGATAACGCACGCATAAATATTCAGATCCTTTCAAAATTGTCCTCGTATTTGCGCAAACAATTTTTTTTTGCCATCAAAATTGGACGAGCATCATCAACTTTTCACGAGCAATTTCCTCAAGTTTTGTCCTCATCTCATTTATATAAATATATTTTTTTTCTATCATCGTTAAATCAAACCGTCAAAGCATGACAAAATAAAATAAAAATTTTAATTTAAAAAAAAAAATGTTGATGTAATTTAAAGAGACGAACGGTGAAAATACTAACGAGTTTAATGATCTAATTGACGGCATTAATTGTGTAACACCGAATTACTTTCTCCTGCAAGGAAAACACGAGTAATTTAATCAAGTTTTATATATCTTACCTTCTTTTAATGGCTTGTTTATGTTGGTGTTTTTTTAGTTACGTGCACTTTTTTCCTTCTTCTTCTAAATGTATATCTTTTTGAATAACTCTGCTCTTTATTTCTTGGAGAAGGATGTAAAGAAAACGGGAATGTTATTAATGCTTTATGTAAATTGATTTATAAATTATTGAGCAATTTCTTAAACACATTTTCCATTTGCTAATAGAAGATGTGCTAAGCTTTTATTTACTTGTTAAAAGTGATGAAGCAATGTTCTCGATTTACACGATTTTTGTTTCTAACTGTAACTGATATAATCGGAAATATTTTAAAATACATACAAAATCCATATATTAAAAAAACACATTTTTTTTCTAATTATTTACAAATTTCTTAATTTTAGTAATTCATAAATATTGCAGAATATAAGCAAAATATATAATGAAATAATTAAACAAATTTTTAGTAATTAATATTCAATAGAAAAAAAACTATATTCATTTCTAAATTGGTGTTGAAAGACGGAAATTAAAATTTATTAATACTGTCGTAATATCGGAATTATTTACAAAAAATTATCGAATTTTTAATTTGCTTTGACGATTTAGAATATATTAGAGATGAAAGTTTATTTCTTTAAACCTCTTCAATTTCTCAATTGAATATATCTTTTTTTTTATTAAATCTATCAGACTAATATGATTATATCACTACTTCCTCGTAGTGAGTATCAATTACAGCAATTTAAACACAAATTTTTATTTAACTTCTTGCTTCATTTAACATCCATTTTATTTACAATCTATTTTACTTATTGATTGAATCTCAATAGTAGATCCAGTGGCTTATGTCAATTCAATCGCTGGGTTCTTAAGTTTGACAGCAAATACCTGCAAAAGTTGAAACATTTCATTGATTTGCTCGAAAACTATGATAGAATGATTCCAATACATGCATATGAAAGCTAAATGTTTGGGAAATCCAGCAAGTATAGATACATTCCTCTGCTCTTATCCATATTGCTGTAATACGCGTTACGAGGGTAATGGGGAGGCGTAGTAACATCAAGTTTGGAAACCACTGGTCTAGCCCATGAGTTCTCATACTTTTTGGGTTTACAACGCCTTTAATACATCAGAATTTTACAGCGTCCCAAGTAAAAACATTGATCAATCTCAGTGCGAACTTTATGTTAATAGTAATTTTCGTCATTGTAGCAAAGTTTCTGGAGCCCTAGTCAAGTCTATTTAGGTATTGGCTACTGTTTTTCATAATTGATTCCTACACTGTTTCCATATGAAGATGATTCTTCTTAGGTTTTTCGAATGGAATCTTTGTATGATCGCAATACAACTGTATTCCGTAAATCCAGACATTGTTTAAAACTAATTTATAAATCAGCAGCTTGAAATTGGCGAGTCTTCCAGTAATAGCCAGTAGAGTTTCCTGAACTTAATTGATCTCTTTTTGCTTGGATGTGATGTTTTCAGGTCAATCTAGATGCAAACCCAGGTATTTTTGTCCATTGAGAGTCACTGGTGGACAGGTGTCCTCCTTTCTCATGGTAAAGGTGACATGCACTGACTACGAGTCATTGACCTTTATTCTCCATTCCTGTACTAAGTCCAGGTCTGTGATGCACTTGCTGTTGATAATATTACATAATAACATTGTTCTAATTATATTTTAATAAAGAAATATTAGGACAAAGTACACTACCTTGGGGAACTTTCAGTTATTAATTTCATTTTTTCTAAATTAGTTTTTTTTACACTTATTAAAGCAACTAATTAAATTATTTTTAAGTGATATAAGATCTATCAGATTTTTGATTTTACTAAGTTTTTATTATTTAGACTATATTAGTACCAGAAATGTAATAACAATTTTTAGGTTTGATTTTGGTAACTTTGATTTATTTGCTTATTAGAGGAAGGATAGGACCAAGTACACTACCTTGGGGAACTTTCAGTTATTAATTCCATTGTTTCTAAATTAGTTTTTTTTACACTTATTAAAACTAATAATTAAATTATTTTTAAGTGATATAAGATCTGTGATTTTTTGTTATAATGATATTATAACTAATTTATATCAGATTTTTGATTTTACTAAGTTTTTATTATTTTGAATATATTAGTACCAGAAATGTAATAACAATTTTTAGGTTTGATTTTGGTAACTTTGATTTATTTGCTTATTAGAGGAAGGATAGGACCAAGTACACTACCTTGGGGAACTTTCAGTTATTAATTCCATTGTTTCTAAATTAGTTTTTTTTTACACTTATTAAAACTAATAATTAAATTATTTTTAAGTGATATAAGATCTGTGATTTTTTTTTATAATGATATTACAACTAATTTATATCAGATTTTTAGTTTTACTAAGTTTTTATTATTTAAACTATATTAGTACTAGAAATGTAATAACAATTTTTAGGTTTGATGTTGGTAACTTTTATTTATTTGCTTATAAGAGGAAATATAGGACCAAGTACACTACCTTGGGGAACTTTCAGTTATTAATTCCATTTTTTCTAAATTAGTTTTTTTACACTTACTAAAGCTAATAATTAAATTATTTTTAAGTGATATAAGATCTGTGATTTTTTTTTATAATGATATTATAACTAATTTATATCAGATTTTTGATTTTACTAAGTTTTTATTATTTAAACTATATTAGTACTAGAAATGAAATAACAATTTTTAGGTTTGATGTTGGTAACTTTTATTTATTTGCTTATTAGAGGAAGGATAGGAAAAAATACACTACCTTGGGGAACTTTCAGTTATTAATTCCATTGTTTCTAAATTAGTTTTTTTACACTTACTAAAGCTAACAATTAAATTATTTTTAAGTGATATAAAATCTGTGATTTTTTGTTATAATGATATTACAACTAATTTATATCAGATTTTTGGTTTTACTAAGTTTTTATTATTTACACTATATTAGTACCAGAAATGTAATAACGATTTTTAGGTTTTATTTTGGTAACTTTGATTTATTTGCAAAGATAGGACCAAGTATACTACCTTGTGGTATTTCAAAAATAAAATCCATATCTTTATAAATAAATTAGTTTAAAACTAATATTTAAATTATATTTAATTATACTTAGTTTAATTGCGTAATTAAGATTATTAAATGTATACCGAAAAGGATGAAACTCTCTAAAATGTTTCGTTCTCGTACGAATTGCATTTCAATGCGACACATCGGGACAGAAGTTTTGCAATGAGGAAGAAGTTTTCGCGAATGCCGTCGTCGCACGCAAGTTTTTTTGCATTCTTTCGGGTTACATCAGATATGATTTAATGATTAGTATGCCGATGGTTAAATATCGGAAAAAGGGGCACGTGGAAAAAAAAAAGAAAGAGAAATGCCGTTTGGATGGCACGATTTCCGCCCCGCTGGAAGTAAACGCTGTTTATTTATTTCTTCTTTCATTTCGGATTTGAAGTATAGAAATGAATAAAAAAAAGAGGGTGGTGTCGAAAGATGCATCCACTTTATAGTTGGAAGTGGGGGAGAAGTTCCAATGCAAAGGTGGGAAAATGAATATATCCATATAAAAAGAAGTATTCGGAAGGAAGTGGGTCATATCTGGTAGGCTTGGATTGCTTTCGGAGAGAAGTGAGAGTGTGCAGCAGTCCGCAGTTGACAGTCAGTGATAGTTTGCTTTCTCGGTGTCTTCGGCAAGTGCTCATCAACATCATCCACCATAACATCAACTTTATCCTAGACATTGAACTCTCTCTAGCTCTGTCTGTCTCTGTCTATCTCTTTAAGAGTATTGGAATTTACAGGCACCAATATGAAGGTAAATAATCTTCATCATTTAAATCACATCATTTCTAATTGAAATCATAATTATACTAAAATCAATAACAATTTACACTTATAGAAAATAATGTAGAAAAAATTGGAAAGTTAAATTAAAATATTTTTTCTTCTAATTAATTTGTATAAATGCCAATATTTTAGTAGATATTGATTATTTATTAGATATATATTTTTATAACTAATAAAGAAAGTTTCAAAGAATTGAAGAATTACTGAAATATTAATATTTAAAAAAAAATATGTTGGTTTTGAAATATTGAAGAAAACTATAATAAGCAAGTTAAAAATTCAAATTAATTAATTAATTAATTTATGTAATACTAATAATCTTAATGTTATATAAAAAGGTATGAAGTAAAATAATTTATTTGCAACTTTTATGTATGATTTATACATTTTTATAATTAATAAATAAAGTTTCAAAGAAATGTAGAATTACCGAAATATTAATATTTAAAAACAAAATGTTGGTTTTGAAATAGTGAAAAAAGTTATTTTTTTTCTATATTAAAAGTCGTATTTTACATATTAATACATAAAACAAGTTTTAATTGTGAATTCGCAAGTATTCATACTTTATTTTTCTATCAGAATCCATTTTCAACATTTTTCGATATTTTTTTTTTTAGTTTCTTTACTATTTCCAAGAAAACTATAATAATCAAATTAAAAATTCAAATTAATTAATTAATTTATTTATGTAATACTAAAAATCTTAATGTTATATAAAACGGTATGAAGTATAATAATTTATTTGCAACTTTTATGTATGATTTCTACATTTTTATAATTAACAAAGAGAGTTTCAAAGAATTGTAGAATTACTGAAATATTAATATTAAAAAAAATATGTTGGTTTTGAAATATAGAAGAAAACTATTTTTTTCTATATTAAAAGTCGTATTTTACATATTAATACATAAAACAAGTTTTAATTGTAAATTCGCAAATATTCATACTTAATTTTTCTATCAGAATCCATTTTCATTATTTTTTGATATTTTTTTTAGTTTCTTTACAATTTCCAAGAAAACTATAATAAGCAAATTAAAAATTCAAATGAATTAAATAATTAATTTATGTAATACTAAAAATCTTAATGTTATATAAAACGGTATGAAGTATAATAATTTATTTGCAAATTTTATGTATGATTTCTACATTTTTATAATTAACAAAGAAAGTTTCAAAGAAATGTAGAATTACCAAAATATTAATATTTAAATAAAAATATGTTGGTTTTGAAATATTGAAAAAAACTATTTTTTTCTATATTAAAAGTCGTATTTTACATATTAATACATAAAACAAGTTTTAATTGTGAATTCGCAAATATTCATACTTTATTTTTCTATCAGAATCAATTTTCAATATTTTTCGATATTTTTTTTAGTTTCTTTACAATTTCCAAGAAAACTATAATAAGCAAATTAAAAATTCAAATAAATTAATTTATGTAATACTAAAAATCTTAATGTTATATAAAACGGTACGAAGTAAAATAATTTATTTGCAACTTTTATATATGATTCCTACGTTTTTCATAACATTTAATAAAAAAAATATAATAAATACGTTAACTTATGTATAATTAATTATAAAACCATTAAAAATTATTTTTTTTTAATAATATACAATAAACGTATACTAAATTAATAAAAAGTGGGAGAATCGTAGCACCGTAGATTTATGGTAATTGTGTCTTACACAAAACTACGGTGCTACAATTGTGTTTTGTACTACTAAATAAGGATAAACACTATATGTTAATATACATACTTACATAAAAAGGTTGATTAACCGCAGTTTTTCTTCCCTAATTATATATTTACTCATTTTCTTATCTTATCTATATAAGATTTAATTTTAAAGAAACTAATAAGAAAAAGACAAATTTTTATTAAATAAAGCATATTAATTTCAAGTAAAAGATCATGTCTCTGAATATGCAAATATATTAGATTTTTTTTAAAGAAAGTTACATAATTCCAATGAAAGAAATAATTAATGTACTCAATTTATACTTTTCTTGTTTTCTACGTAATAATTTCGAATTAAAAAATACAAAAAAAGAAAGGAATTGATTGTTTTTAATAATATACAAAAAAAAAATATACTAAATTAATAAAAACTGGGAGCTTCATAGCACCGTACTTTTTTTTATCTAATTGAGTCTTACACAAAACTACGGTGCTACAATTGTGTTTTGTACTACTAAATGAGGATAAACATTATATGTTAACATACATACTTACATAAAAAGATTGATTAACCGCAGTTTTTCTTCCCTAATTAAATATTTACTCAATTCCTTATCTTCCTTATAACTTTTAAAAAACTAAAAAAAAAGACCAATTTTCATTAACTAAAGCATTATAATTTCAAGTAAAAAATCATGTAAATGTATTAGATTTTTTTTAAAGAAAGTTACACAATTCCAATGAAATCAATAAAGAAATATTTAATGTACTCAAGTTTTACTTTTAATTTAGAAGTAAAAAATACAAAATGAAAGGAATTATAATAAAATTATTTAAAAAAATGCATTAATTATTGAATTAATATTAATTTTGCAATTTGTTTGTGTGTGTTTAATGCTTATTTCTTTAATAAATAATGGAATATTCATATTTTCTCGTATAATAGTTTGGATTTCGTTTAATATTCGTCATGCAATCAAGAAACTTTTCGTTTCCTAATTGCTTCATTAATAAAGCTCTGTGTGTCTTCACCTCATTTACATACAATTCTGAGTACCTCCATAATCTCCACTAAAATCCAGCTTCAATTAAAAACAATTACACTCATTAATATATAATTAAATTGTGTCTGCAAAGTTTTCATATTGATTAATTTAATTAAAAAAAATTAATAATTACAAAAAAAATACAGTTTTAATTCATTAAGAGAATTTAAGAAATAAATAATAAAATAATTTAAAAGTTGTGTATCTGTAATGATCAGAACCTTTCCTAACATTTTACAAAGTAATTACGCGCTTGTTGAGTCATGACGACTTCGGAAGTTGCGGTTTTCACGTTTAGCAATTGCAATTAAAAAAAATAAGCAAATTAGTTAATTGTCTGAAACGAGAATGAAAATCTGTAGATAATCCATTTAAATTTACTTCATCCTCACCTATCTCCATCTATCTCGGATATAAGAATCATCGCAGTATAAATTTACCCAAAGATTTTCACGTACTCAGTGAATTACAATTTAAAACAAAAATAACTCTGCAAATTAGTTAATAATCTGAAACGTGAATGAAAATCCATAGATAATCCCTTTAAATTTACCTCATCCTCACCTATTACAAAGCTATCTCCATTTATCTCGGATTATAAGAATCATCACAGTATAAATTAACTTAAATCCGGTGTCTTTAGTAATCACCATAAACCCGGATGTATTTCCCATGCATTCAAATAGGATAAGAGCGAAAATGCACTTTCTTTTGTACTCGCAACACAAAGACCAACAACATTAATCTCATATTTTACATGTTTACCTTACAAATTGCAACACAGATAATTTCCAAGATAAATCTTCATCAAATTTACGCTTTATACACAAATGCATTAAACTTCCGATTTTCTTATTAAAATTAATTTAAATTCAGCTATTTTGAAGCCAATTGCGGACATTCACATTGGTTTAGGAAATTAGATCGAGGTTGTCAACTACATTTCTTTCTGTGTTGCATTTGCGAAAATTACATCATTTGTCGTAGAATTATATTTACTTTATTTAACTTTATATATGGTTTTGAAGCTGTAAAAGCTGCATCGAAACGCGTTTCATTCAATGAAGTGTAATTGGAGCAAATAATGTGTTGGATGTGTTTGTGCCGTATGAGGCGAGGCGGTTTTTTTTTCAGATCTATCCATATAATACTTGGAGAATTTTAAATTAAACTTTCCAAACTTTCTATTAACGTTGTCGCTAATTTTCTATAAATCTTTACTTTGAAAGTTAC